>NC_041375.1:15811040-16011040 GCF_900634415.1 Cottoperca gobio | reverse complement strand
TGACAGCTGGTGGTAGTAACGGGACAACAAATATAAACAATGCTCCAGCAGTGGCAGTGAAGAAGAAAATTACTAGTAAGCCATAATGGATGTAAACAATGCTATATTTTGTTTGTTTACAAGAAAACTTCCATCCGAGGGCACCTTTAAGTGTTTTCCACCAATTAACACAGAGGAAGTTAATAGATCTCTCACACGTTGTAAGGCTGCAAAACCATCTGCAAGTTATAGATGTTTGGGATAAAGTAGCTAATATTCCAAATACTATCAGCTGACTCTATAATAACTTGGCCCACCTGTGCTGTGTCAAATAAGTGAAGCTAATATCAGGACTGCACGACTGGGCTCAGATTACCTTCTACAGATCAGAGAGCAACTCACCCTCAGCTATGTGTAACATGAGACAGGCCACGGTGCACACAATTTCCTACTGTAAAGGTTCAAACAAAGAGATTAATATAATCTATCAATTAGACACCAGCTGTTTAGCTGAGCCTTAATACAAAATCCCTTCAAGCATACTTTTGCTGTGACCATCAAAACACTGCAATAGAGAAGAAAGTAGTTGTGCCCTTCACAAACCATTGCTCGAAAACATAATTCACATGAGCTCTTGGCCTATTGCTGCCAGCAGAGGACACCCACAGGGAACATTAGAGTGATATATTTGTAAGGGATAGAAGCACACATTGAATTAAGAAGATATAGAGGTAACCTCAAGTGGCAGCGCTGCATCTCTCTGGACTATTATGCACTCATAGAGTTTATACAGATACACATTGACCTTGATAAAAACTCACACATACGAACATTAAGATGGAGTTTTATATCTCACCAGTTGGCCTTCTGATTATTTGGGCACTAATGTTGAGTTATTATACTCTAAATCTTTTATACGGGTCTGGTTAATTGGACTATTAGTGTCCTTTCACTCATACCACTGCCACCAAAACACACTATGTCCTTTCCATTCAATGTATCTTTGTGTCCTACATCTCCTGTAGTGACAACTTTCTTAAAATGTTTAATTTGATCCCTTTAAAATACTTTACCTCCAGCACCAACTCTGTCATCTGGTGTTGTTTTTGCTGCTCCTTGCTGTCTGGTATGGGCCCATGGTAGAACATGCATACCATGCTGTGCTTCTTCAAGGCTTTCTTGTAGTTCCTGTCATTGATGTCTAGGACGCGGTCTTTCCCGTCATACTGAGGGAACTCCAGTCCCTTCGCAGCCGGGGCCAGAGGCACGAGGCTCAGGCAAGGGAGCAGGAACAAGCACAGGGAGAGCATGGTCCGGAGCCACACACCCCCAAAAGTCAGAATTTGGTTTTAGTTTAAGTATAAAACTGCACAATCAAAAAGGTCACCTAAGCCCTGTGAAAGGGTAGGGAAATGCTGCAGAAGGTTTAGGAGGTAAAACTTGGTCCTTCAGTGGCAGCTCTCAAGCATCCCAAGCTGTGCAAAGAAATCCAACTTCTAAATGCATCTTTAAGACTGAGCAACTGTTTCTCCCACTGCGATCACTCCTTCACGCCTTCCCTCTGTAGACACAAAGACGAAAGAGGAATACTGTCGGGCCTGTGAGGTGCTGGGGGGGTGGATACCATACATAGTGGCACTCCTCTCCCACTACTTGTTCAGGACAGGCCCATTTTTAGGACACCAGTTGTTTGAGTGCTAAAAATAAAGTTGCAAGTGAGAAAGAGAGATAGCACGGGTTCTTGCTCCCTGTGATGTCTCTATGAGGGAATCGGTGATGTGGGAGGAGAGAGTTGAGCCCCACAGATTTGGGGGGTTCAGTTATTTTGAGGTTTTTAAGTCTGTGAGGACCAAAAACACAGTGGATGTTTGGTTTGGTGCTAGAGTATGGTGGTGTATTTTAAGTGACAGCTCATGAGACAATCTTCCAACAGGTGTGCAAAGGGCAACTCACATAATCTCTGTGTAGTAGTTGTTTTGCATATGTGTCTCATTGAGTTTAGCATGTGCAATGTGCTATTTGACCATGAACTGAATATATTCCTATTTATACATTTATAACAGCATTTTGTTTTAATTTGGTTTGAATTGTCAGAATGTGATTTGCTTTCTTTTCTTTATTTCTCAACAACTTTCCCCCTTTTGCTCTTCCCAAACCTACTCAATGACTCAAAGATATTCCTCTTAAACTGTATATTTAAACTGCAAACCACCATTATTACACAAATTGCACCTCTGTCTTTGCCTCCCTCTTTAGTCTTCTTCATTTTCCCTTTCAAGCACAATAGTTTTCTAGCTGCTTAAAAGGAGCCTCTTCTGTCCTCTGTAGGTAGAAACCGAGTATGACCTGCTGAATTATGAGAGTTGTGTACTGTAACACCACTGCAAAACGTTTAGGATCCTTATGCAGTGATTCCAAACCTGAGGTACTTGTTTCCCAGCGGGTAGTTTCAAGGATATATGTCGAATAATTATCAAGTAGTTCAGAATATAAAGAAAATATAAATATAATTAGAATTTTGCAAAAAATAAGCACAAAAATAGGATTATGATCGGTATGAGGCTAATCTTAAGTATATTTATTGTCAGTAGCCTTTTTTCACAGCAAAATTGACTTGTCATTGCAGGAAAAGCACAGGTGCTATACTAATAAAATCAACAATGGCTCCGTATTATTGTTTAAGTATCTCAGTAAGTCATGACAGTGAGCAAGCAGGAATGATACGAAGACCCTGAAACTGAAGCAGCTAAATGGAATTAAGCCATTTCGAATTTCATTATTTCTGGGTCACTGTGCTTTGCATGAATCTTTAATTGTAACCATATGCACTTTTATGTAATTAACAGTGTTAAATGACATCAAAAAGTTTGGGAACCACTGTCCTAAAGCATTATTGATGTTATTAGATTGAAGACTTACAGGTCTAAAGAGCTAAACCACAAGTTAGATACACAATTTCAATTAGACTTTATTATTCTGGTTACAAATTTGAGCTGCATTCACTAAAAAAGAAAAGATATAAAAAAAAAAAGAATTATGTTATAGTTCTGCTGCTGTTGATGATAATGATGACCTGCTGTGTGTTACGTGTCTCTGCTTGCCTTATCCAGCCCCAAAGTTAGTGACAACGTCGCCCTGTTGTAACTGAGAAGTCCAGTCCTCCTTGATGTATTGGTGGTAGGGGTCATTAGAGTGCTCTCTCCTCTTGGATTTGACTGTGCTCACCAGGATGGCCACAACAATGAAGGCAAGCATACCAATCATCACCACCAGATACCAGATGACGTTCTTGAAGTTCTCCTCAGCCAGAGTCTTGTCCAAAGCATTGGCTGCAGCTGTCATGTTACGTCTCCAGTTGTCCAGGTAATGGCCTAGAGCACTGGTCAGGGACCCCTCCAGGTGGAGGGTCAGGTTGGACCAATTAGTTGCACTCATCTAGTAGGAGGGAAAACAAAAGATGATTTTCTGCTATTTCCAAAGGTTTGAGACAAATTCCACTTGTCTATTAAGTAAATTAAATGTGTTGTATATATCAAATACCAGAAGTTAGACTTTAGTGAACTCAATTTAAGCTTAAAAGAGCACAAAGTTGATTCAAAGTAACCCAATTACTAAACAAATATTGTACACATTTCACTAGAAAATTACTAGTATTTTTCTATAATATAAAATAGTTTAAAAAAAACCGAAATAAGCAATAATTAGATATTAAGTACAACAAAAAAACGTAGGTGTTATTTATTAAATGTTTAAGGTGTTATTTGTTAAAGGTTTAACACTCAAAAAAGCAGATTATCTGCTACATCAGGACTGTGTAGGTTTTCATGACATTCAATTTAGTGACCGCAGCGAGGTGGATTATATTGGTTTGAAGGCCAATAAGAAACATCAGATATGAACCGGAGATCAGTACGGTGACATGTGAGTCTTTAAAGCAGCATGCAACAAATAATAGAGCTCTAACAAGGCTAAATACTCAATGCCTAAACTGATATTTAATGACTTCAATGTAATATTGTCCACCCCACTTACTCTCATTCAAGCGCAGTTCTATCCAATCATTTAAAGGACATGAGCAAAAGGCTCAGCAGGTTAAAATCATATTATCATTTAACTAAACAGAAATAAAGAATTTTGTTAAGCTTTACTGAACCAACCTTCAGCAACTTTTTCGAAGGCCGCATCTTGAATTAGTCGGACACCTTGGAGGGAAAACGGAACAAAATAAGGAGGCACAGGCGGAGAGCACAGCTGGTTACAGTAACAAGCAAAGTCTTTGGCTCATAGTCGACCGCTGCTCATACTTTGTTTACTCTTTTAATCTTTTCTTGTTGTCTGAACGTTGGATTTTGAGTTATGTGTGTGTGTGTGTGTGTGTGTGTGTGTGTGTGTGTGTGTGTGTGTGTGTGTGTATGTGTGTGTGTGTGTGTGTGTGTGTGTGTGTGTGTGTGTGTGTGTGTGTGTGTGTGTGTGTGTGTGATTGTGTGTGCAAAGGGAGAGTGGAGCATGACCTTGAAGATGTTTGGCATACGAACTGCAGACATTTCCTCAAGCTGATAAAGAAAACTTATGAGCTGGAAGTCATTATAACTTTACACACAAGCATTAATATAGGCATTAATAACTGCAACAAGCACAGGACAGGAAATATAATAATTAGAGATCGACCTGGCTGGTGAGTGGCTGGCTAGTGTTTATTCACCTGCACTTCCTCATCTGCCCACACTGTGGGAGCACACTACAAGGGGAAGTTTATTGCCTGGTACTTCAGCTCTCTCTCTAGATGGCAGGAAAATCCAACACATTTGAGATTCATTTTCACATGCATTTACATATTTTTTAGTGAAATATGTTCATGATAACTATCATAGTATAATGGTTATCTCCGTGTTCTGTAAAAAAAGAAATTATGACAACTCCAAATTTTTCCCTTCGTTTTAGTGCAAGAAAGTACACGTACATTCTGAAAATGTTCAAACTTAATTATGTCTGAAGTAAAAACATTCAGAGCAGTAAGCTACAGCAGACAAACCTTTTGCAATGGCTCAAGTAGAAATACCCTGTTATATGCATCTTATGCAACGTTAAGGTGTGTTGAGGGTAAAATTATTCCAGCTTCAAAGCATTATTCTCTAAATGTTTTCCTTTAAAGGGCCCTTTGGTCCAAGTAATTGGTCCGACCACTCAAAGGTAACCCAAAAGTTGTTTTAATTAATGGCTCATAACTGATCTATAACTCATTAGTTAACTATCAATAAAACAATTAGTTAAATTTTATAAACCTTATAAAGGGTTCAATCAACATACACAAATGTTGCATTAAATGCATATCTTTACTTTTACATCATCACATCACATCACTATAATACCAACTAATCTATTTAGGTTACAGTAAAATGTAAAATACCTGTATGTGATCAAAGAAAATATATGATGCAGATTCATTCAAATGACATCCCAAATGTTGTGAAGTGCAGCCCCTGCACCAACCAAAGGCAACCAGACATCATCAAAAGCTTGGACAGATTAAGCATCAGGGATCAGAGATGGACCACAACAGCAACGCAAACCCCAAGGAAAGACTGACATGCAAATAGAGGGCAGTGCCACTTGTGCCAGTGAACCATAAACCCCCTGGCTCATAGGCTCAAATGTTACATAAACTCTGAATTCTGCACACATAGGCAGGAACATGCTCATATGTTCTGTGATGTCGTGTAAACATAAACCAGTGTTCTGTGAGTCACAGGAGTCAGCACACATGATTATATAAACGAGTGAAAATAAAAATGATGACTGGTTGAAAGTTCAAATGAGAATTGTGTAGAATTGTTTAATCACATTAATATGTTTCTGTACAGTCTGGTAAACCTGTACAATAACTTGTTATTGATTGGGTGTTGTCCTGGTGTAGCTATGGTACCTGACAGCATGGGTTACTTTTCATTTTCATATCATATTTTCATATGTTCTGTTTTGCATAAAGTGGGATCCCTCTGACACACCTGCAGCAGCAGTGTTAAGCTATTCAATTATCCATCCATCCATCGTCTACCGCTCATCCGGGGTCGGGTCGCGGGGCAGCAGCTCCAGTAAGGAACCCCAATCTTCCCTTCTCCGGGCCACATCCTCCAGCTCCGACTGGGGGATCCCGAGATGTTCCCAGGCCAGTGAGGAGATATAATCTCTCCACCGAGTCCTGGGTCTTCCCTGGGGTCTCCTCCCAGCTGGACGTGCCTGGAACACCTCCCTAGGGAGGCGCCCAGGTGGCATCCTTACTAGATACCCGTACCACCTCAACTGGCTCCTTTCAATGTAAAGGAGCAGCGGCTCTACTCCGAGTCTCTCACGGATGGCTGTGCTTCTCACCCTATCTCAAAGGGAGACGACAGCCACCCGTCTGAGAAAACCCATTTCGGCCGCTTGTACCTGTGATCTCATTCTTTCGGTTATGACCCAGCCTTCATGACCATAGGTGAAGGTAGGAACGAAGATCGACCGGTAGTTTGAGAGCTAGGTACTTGAACTCCTTCACTTGGGGTAAGGGCTCATTCCCTACCCGGAGTAGGCAATCCACCGGTTTCCTGCTGAGAGCCATGGCCTCAGACTTTGAGGTGCTCATCCTCATCCCAACCGCTTCTCGGCTGCGAACTGATCCAGTGACTGTTGAAGGTCACACACCGATGATGCCATAAGGACCACATCATCTGCAAAGAGCAGCGATGAGATCCTCAGGCCACCGAACTGCAACCCCTCTCCTCCACGACTACGCCTCAATATCCTGACCATGAAAATCATGAACAGGATTGGTGATAAAGCGCAGCCCTGGCGGAGGCCAACATTCACTGGGAACGAGTCCGACTCACTGCCGAGTATCCGAACACAACTCTCGCTTTGGGCGTACAGGGATTGGATGGCCCTCAGAAGTGATCCCCTCACCCCATACTCCCGCAGCACCTCCCACAGTATCATCCGGAGGACCCAGCCATACGCCTTCTCCTGATCCACAAAACACATGTAGACCGGATGGGCGTACTCCCAGGCCCCCTCCAGGATCCTTGCGAGAGTGAAGAGTTGGTCCGTTGTTCCATGACCAGGACGGAATACGCATTGTTCCTCTTCAATTAAAGGTTCGAACCCTCCTTTCCAGTACCTTGGAGTAGACTTTACCAGGGAGGCTGAGAAGTGTGATACCCCTGTAGTTGGCACACACTCTCTGTGGGAACCACCACCCTGGTCTGCCACCCCCTAGGCACTGTCCCAGACTTCCACGCAATGTTGACGAGGCGTGTCAACCAAGACAGCCCCTCAACACCCAAAGCCTTCAGCATTTCTGGTCGGATCTCATCAACCCCTGCGGCTTTGCCACTGTGGAGTTGTTTGACTAACTCAGTGACTTCCGTCAGGGAAATTGACGATGATCCCCCATCAGCTTCCAGCTCTGCCTCAGTCAACAGGGTCCTACCCTTGCTGTACACAGCTTGGATGGTTCCCCGCTGCCCCCTCCTGAGGTGCCGGATGGTTTTCCAGAAGCACCTTGGTGCCGACCGAAAGTCCTTCTCCATGGCTTCTCCGAACTTCTCCCACACCCGCTGATTAGCCTCGGGTGGCCTAGGGTGCTCTGGTACCACGTACACTTATGAGCATCCTTATGTTTGAACATGGTGTTTGTTATGGCCATTCCATGACTAGCACAGAAGTCCAACAACAAACGACCGTTCGGGTTTAGATCAGGGAGGCCGTTCCTCCCAATCACGCCTCTCCATGTCTCTCCATCGTTTCCCACGTGTGCGTTGAAGTCTCCCAGCAAGACTACGGAGTCCCCTACTGGAGCCCACTGCAGGGCTCCATTCAGGGTCTCCAAGAAGGCCGAATACTCCGAACTGCGGTTTGGGTCATAGGTACAAACAACAGTCAGAATTTCCCCCGAATAACCCGAAGGCGTAAGGAGGCAACCCTCTTGTCCACCGGGGTGAACTCCAACGTAACGGTGCTCAGCCAGGGACTTGTGAGTATCCCCACACCCGCCCGACGCCTCACACCTTGGGCAACTCTGGAGAAGAATAGAGTCTAACCCCTATCCAGGAGTATGGTTCCAGAGCCAAGACTGTGCGTAGATGTAAGCCCCACCAGATCCAACTGGTAGCGCTCCACCTCCCGCACTAGTTCCGGCTCCTTCCCCCACAGAGAGGTGACGTTCCACGTCCCCAGAGCCAGCCTCTGCTGTCCGGGTCTGGTCCGTCAAGGTCCCTGACCATCACTGCCACCCGTGTGACAGCGCACCCGACCCCAGCGGTTTTTCCCATGAGTGGTGGGTCCACAGGATGGATGGATGGGAGGCACCACGTAGCTTCTTCGGCTGTGCCCGACCAGGCTCCGTGGCAAACCCGGCCACCAGGCGCTCTCTGTCAGGCCCTCCCTCTGGGCCTGGCTCCAATTTGCCTTGGGAGACCGTACCAGGAGCACTAGGCTCCAGACAACACAGCTCTCAGGTTCATAGGGACACACAAACCTCTCCACCACGATAAGGTGATGGTTCCCAGAGAGGTTATACGTTTTTCAAATTATGATGGTTTAATTTTAAAGTCATCGAATAAAGAGAATAAAACAAAGTCAACATACAGGTGAAGTTTAGCATTATTGTACATACATGAGGCAACATTCAAGTCTCCAAGATTTTTTAAGTAATAAATACATAATAAATAAATCAGACATTTAGAAAGAAGTAGTTTTTTAAACCAATATTTTACTTAAATCATAGTGCAACTGCCATGATAACACTACTATTTAACATACATAATTATGACATTGCTTGTCCCAGAAAATCCAAGATGACAAGAAGGATTGAAATATAACACACTTTTAACCTGAGCCGACACTGACTCCCTCTTTACTGTCTTAAATATTTAAAAAATATTTTACCCTCTTTCTAAGTCTACGGCAGTGAGTTCATGGTCCCATGTTATTCAGGGAACGTGTTAGAAATGTGATGAGGAATGTTTTTCTGGTCATACATTATGTCTTATAATGAGCGTTGTTGATACATTTATAGGAAGATGATTTATGATAAATGCCTCGTCGATGTATGCTTCATTGCTCTCATAACATTATGTCGCAGCCCTAGAGACTATTCTTTCCACTGTTATTACTAAGGGAGGTAAATATTTTCTTTTGTCAGTGTAGCCCTGTTCCATGGAATAATGCCAGAATACCAGGCATGCTGCCATAGTTAAGTCAAGGTTGTGCATGGGGAATGACGGGAACGCAAAGACTATGTGTTTGCGGTATATTTGAAAGGTCACTCCACATTCCCTACATGGCTGCTTCTGTTGTCACCCCAATAAAAAGGAATCACAGAGACATTACTTTCAAAATGGCTGACAAACAAAAAAGCAAACATATTGTTTTATGTATTATGTATTTGGCTGCAACTTGCCAACAAGCAGAAATCAGATATGTATCTTTCATTTCAGTTTCAGCCTTAATAATCATAATTCCTGAGCTAATTCATGATTATTGGTAATAAACACAACAAGACATTACATTTTATATAGTACTACTCACTCATATTAAGGCCTGGCACCTTTGTTGCATGCATAAAATAAAGGTGAAAATGTATTGCTCTATGAGAGCGAGGTCACCAGGCCTGATGCACAATTGTCCACCCCTGAACTGCCTAACTGCCAGTTATCCCTGTCGAAGCAGCTGTTCCATGAATGGTACTTCCTTTTTTTGTATGTAGTTAAATGCATGACGCAAGTGCCTTTTAAACCCAAAATGCAAAGTTGCCTCCCCAACAAGATGCAATGTGCACAACACTGGATGCAGCATTACCACTGGGACTGGTAATCATGACCCAAATACAAATCATTAAGTTCAACACACACAAGCAAAAAGAAAACTCAGTTAAAATCAAGCCTTTAGTATCATAGTTAGTTCATAAATGATCCACATTATGTATAAAAGTACTTCTGTACATATATGTGATCATATAGGAAGATGTACAAATGATCTACAACACATGTATGTGTGATTAATATTGTACACTTTAGATTGAGGGGATGCCAAAACATTTGCAATTGATTCAGTAATATACATACAGAAAGTAACACCGAACATGTTTGGAAATAATATTTATTATGTTCCTTTATAAGTACAAATGACAAAGGATCAAGTTAGCACTCATATAATTTAAACTTGAAGAGAATTTGTTAATGCTGAATAATTTACACTCCAATGTGTTGGTCCACATCAATTAAAATGATCAAGTAACGATGAGAATATGTGAATCTTTGTAAATGTTTAAAGGTGTACTACGCAGCATGAACCTCTTCTAAAATAATCCTACTTAGTAATAATAATAATAATAAATTGTATTTATAAAGCACCTTTCAAAGCTAAAAGTAATCTCAAGGCGCTAAAATGCAGGACAACAACAAAAACAACAACAACAGACATAAGTGGCCTGTGGAGCCCTCAGGTGTTCTAGGAGGGAATTCCACGGGTGAGGAGCGGCTGAGCAGAAGGTTGCGTGTGGAGGCATGTATGCACTGATTACATTGCATTACAGGTCATTTAGCAGATGCTCTCATCCAGAGCGACTTACTTTGAACTAAGTACAGGGACAGTCTCCCTGGAGCAACTCAGGGTTAAGTACCTTGCTCAGGGGTACAATGGTGGCAGCCTGGTATTGAACTCCCGACCTTCTAGTGTTTTGTTTGGAAGGCGTACCACTTTAGTGGTGTGCCAACTAAAATAGCCTCTGTTTTTGAGCTATTTAATTGAAGGTGAATTGTCTTTCATCCAAGCCTTTATCTCCTCAAGGCAGGTGTTCGATGATGATGATGATGATGATAATGATGATGATGATGATGATGATGATGATGATGATGATGATCATGAAGATGTCGACAGTGCGGCTGCATGTGGCATCGGGTCGTTTTTTATATATAGCTGTGTGTCATCAGCGTACCAATGGAATGGTATTCCATGCTGGCTGATGACACGGCCAAGGGGCAGAGTGTAGAGGGTGAACAGAGTGGGGCCAAGAACCGACCCTTGAGGGACACCACAGGTTACTGGGTGTATCTGCGAACTTGCACCTTCCAAGGATACATACTCTGTTCTTCCAGAGAGGTAGGACTGGAACCAACTCAGGGCGGAGTCAGAGAGTCCGATGGTGTAGTGGAGGCGCTGAAGGAGGATCTGATGGTCGACCGTGTTGAACGCTGCAGTCAGATCCAGGAGGATGAGGAGAGATGGGGAGCCAGCGTCAGCCGCCATCAACAGGTCGTTTGTGACCCTGACCAGAGCTGTTTCGGTGCTGTGGGCGGAATTGGAACCGGACTGGAATTTCTCAAAGAGGCAGTTGGCTTTGAGATGGTCCTGAAGCTGGGCTGCAACTACTTTTTCCAATACCTTTGATAAAAATGACAGGTTGGAGATGGGCCTGTAGTTGATGATGACATCCGGGTCTAAGGTGGGTTTTTTGAGAAGAGGTCTGATGACGGCAGTTTTTAGAGAAGATAGGACATGACCAGTCTGGAGCGAGAGGTTAATGACTTTGGTGATCAGGGGGCTTAAAGCACAAATGTTGGATTTTACCAGGGCTGTGGGAAAAGGGTCCAGTGCGCAGGTGGAAGGTTGACGTCCTCAACCTCTTGTTGAGAGATCTCCAAGAAGACGTAAAGAGGCGGGAAAAACCCAGGCTGTGGGTTGACAGCAGGGACAGACTGAGCAGAGGAGCTGGAGAGAAAAGAGCGGATGGTGTCGACTTTAGTCTTGAAGAAAGTAATAAAGCTATTGCACTGCTCTTCTGTGGTGTCGGTGTGTGAAAGAGTGTGTGGCCTGAGGAGATGACTTATAGTGGAGAACAACTGCTTGGAGTTTCCAGGGTTTTTATTGATGATATTGGAGTAGGACTGTGTCCGTGCGTTTCTGAGTGACTCTGAGTAGGCTTTTTGGTGTTCTTGAAAGGCTAATCTATGAACACTGAGTCCAGATTTTGTGAAACGCCTCTCCAGTACACGCCCATTTGCCTTCATGTTCCGTAGCTCTGAAGTGAACCAGGGGGCTGAGCGTGAGAAGGTGACTGTCCAAGTTTTCACCGGAGTGTGGAGATCCAGGATATTGCTCAGTATTCTATTGTAGTCATTGAATAACATCCATTTGTAGGGTGTTCTACAGAGGGTAAAGACAACTGTAAGCCTTCTATGATACACATGGAGTCACCAGACACTTCCTTTCACCTGCATGTGAGGAACTTCACTTGCACATTATAACATGTGAAGGTTAATGTTATTCCCAGACCACAGTCATCCATAATACATCAAGTAATTACTTTTTAATCATTTACTAATGATTTGTTTATGATAATTACTCGAGGCTTATAAATGACTTACAAAACATTGGTGATATGTTAACATAGCACTTATATATAAATTACAAACATTTATAAACGTTTTGATTTTAGTTCATTATTACTTAAAGGCTTATACATAACTGATCGTTATTATAAGGTGTCACCGGCTCGTGCCATAATAATAATAATTGTATAAGATGCAAATTTGCAAACATGGTATAAAAAATGACCACACTCATATACAATTACAACATTTTTTATATGTATTATGCATATTACACATAGCTATTGACAGACTGTAATGCATACAGCCTAATTAATCCCATCTAATAATATCATCGTTCCATTGCCGTGAGGCCAGTTGGAGCATTTGCTTCAAGCTTTTGTTCTTGTTTTCACTCTCCAAAATAGACAATGAACAAAGCATGGCCTGGATGCCAGTATTTTTCCACCAGGGCAATATCATGACTTTCCTCTAGTAAAGATGGAGGGTATGAGTCGCATGAGGGTTAGTCGAGGACTAAGCAAAGCATGTAAGAGACGTGGAATGACAAGTGATTTTAAATTCTAACTAGTTTGAATTACAGCGCTGTGAAACTCAAAATGTGAGTTGTATCTTACAGCAGTGATGTAAAATAACACCATCACCAGAAAGCTGAGGTCCTGGCCTGCAGATTTAATACAATGAAAAGGGAAACACAAGCTCAAGTTATTGTGCACAGGTAAATTATCAATTAGATGAGTGCTATTACCTGAGAGCTATCCACCTGCACAACTTAAATAAACAGTGGTGGAAGAAGTATCAATTTAAGTAGTTTGACACTTTTGCATTTTACTGAAATACTTCAACAACTATTGATTGACATGATACATATATGCATAGTGTCCAGAGGATAAACACTAGTGATTACCTGCGAAGTGAACGAGCTGGGGTGTATGGTTTAATCATGGCCTGGATATAGGAAGGGGTTGATCCATTCACAGCACGGTAGGCCAGCACCAGAGTCTTGAAGCAGATTTGGGCCACCACTGGTAGCCAGTGAAGGGAGCGGCGAAGCGGTGTAGTGTGGGAGAACTTGGGTAGGTTGAAGACCAATCGGGCTGCTGCATTCTGGATGAGCTGTAGAGATCCTAGCAACACCAGTAGGTCAAAGTTTGCACTTATCCTATGAACTATTTCAATATCTCCTAGATGGGTTGGCACAAACTGTTGTTCACATTCATGTTCCCCAGAGGATGTATCCTAATGACTTTTGTGATTCTTTGACATTCCCTCTAGCACCATCAGCAGGAGGATATGTCCCCTACTGACTCAGAAGGCGGCGCAGGTTCTTGTCCAGGCTCTTCTCATCTCACGCCTTGATTACTGCAACTCCCGCCTTGCTGGACTGCCTACATGTGCCATCCGACCTCTACAGCTCATCCAGAATGCAGCAGCCCGATTGGTCTTCAACCTACCCAAGTTCTCCCACACTACACCGCTTCGCCGCAAATCAGTATTCTCTCCCCTTTAGAGTGTGCATGCTACATTTTAATGTGTTGCAATATGGAGTCATAGGACATCAGACATGACTTTTTTCATGTTCTCTAAATGCCACAACAGTGTATTCATTAACACATTACCTATCTGTATCACTGAATCATTATTGTATTGCTTAGCTGTGCACGTCATAACAAGTCGCATTTCATTTTAAGAATATGTTCACAGGTTAACTTTTAATCCACTCCAATCATGGAAAGTTACAGAGGTGTAAAGTTTGGTCGACTGAGGATAGAGGAATGTATGGAGATTAGAAGTGGAGATTTATAAACCACGGATCCTGACTTTCTGATTGGCTGAAGCTTGTGCAGACTGCTGGAATCGTTCCAATGCTCAATTGGCTCTGAGCAGATTATTAAACCATGCTGGGGTTTATGTAACCCTGGTCAACAATAACAGAAAGCAGGAGTATGTTTTTTACAATCCAATAAATACAATCTAAACTAAGAAGAAGTTGCAGTTTCACAGTCAAATAGTGCAGGAATTCAGGAATTTTAATTAGATTAGGTTTGATATCAATTCAACCCCAGGAGATAAGGAGTCCATAGATAATCTTATTATTTTGCAATGTTATGAAAACAGATGCTTAAGACTTATTACTTGGAGCCAGATGATAATCACATGATCAATAAAGAATGTTTTTGGTGTCGTAATATTCTCAAGAACTCCACCAGTCAACAAGTCTCCTGAATTTACAAGACATGAAAAGCACATAAAAGGAAATTTCATTTCAAATGAATGTTCATGTTGAGCAAAACTGACTTTAAGTTAGCCAGTGTTTCAAGATATTCTACAACTGTTTGGTTTGTTGTCACAACATAAAAGATGAGAACAGATTAGTTTTTGTCTCCACAGAAATTTTATTTTCAGTCTCTAAAAATAAAATCCATAAAAAATAACAATGTATATTCTGTCAGATAGAAATCAAATGTTTTTATAGTGTTTTCACATACAGCAATTATCATTTATCTTCTATATAAGTCATTTATGCCTGACGTTAATCACATTATGACACTGGTGTTTTAGACGGAGGTCAGTAAACACTGGTCAAATTTCAAAATACATAAACACAAATATTTTTTTTTTTTTTTTTGTATTCTTGGGTTGCGGGGTAGAGTTGTCTGGACACCTTACACTGTGGAAATAATGACCACAATCCAGGAGGTTAGCCACTTCAAAATGTGAATATGTAAACTGAAAATTTACAACATGACAAAGCTGAATTATGATATGGCTTTAAACAAATGTGATATTCACTGCACAACATTTTCAGGATGTAAATTGAATTCTTAGTTTTTTTACTTTAGCATTGCATACTAAGACACATTTGGTAAGAGGTTTAAATGACGCACTTAGAACAAGATTAAATAAACTGCAATGCACTACAAGGTACACGGACACACAGTAGATACACAAGAAATAGTCTGCTATAGAAGAAATGTATATTGTGGGTGATCCAACACGCTCACACACACACACACACACACACACACACACACACATTTTAACATACATTTTAAAAATAGCAATGCAATAGCAAAGCCTGACGCAAAACCTCCAGTAGGCTAAATCACACCCGGTGATCATAATAATCACCATTAACATAATGGTCATATGTAACAGCAGCAGAGAAGCAATGCTTCTTACCACTTAACATAAACACTAACATTTACTAACTTCATAATGGTCCCCCTAAAAAATGTGTGTAAGATATCATTTGTACCTGTGCTCTCCAGCAAAACAAAATGGAAACGTATTAGGTCATTTGCCAATAACCTTAAAAATTACAGTTCAGGGCACAATAAAAATGAAATAGTAATAAAACACTAAAAGGTTCTACTAGAATAATGCAGTAATAGTATAGTGTTCAGCAGCAAAGGCTGCCAAGGCTTTGACCAAAAATAGTTGTTTGACTTACTACAGACATATGTATGCTACACCAGCAACTAAGCCTATAGTCACGGTCAACAAGAATGGGGAGGACACACACCCATACATTACATTATACAGACGTGCATATGTCAAATATTAAATTCACTCAACAGTACAACAATTCAAAAGAAAAATAACTAATTTTAAAACATTTTCTAGTGCAGGATTGATAAGCGCTGTACAAAATTGACACGCACGTGCCAAATAAGCTTCTTAGTCATTACGGAGTACAATTGTTTTCATGTTTCAAGCTTTAATCATTAAAAAAAATGATTAGAGTAAGCTTATATCCCTGTTGCAGAGCTAAAAAAGACAACTGTAAATATCACAGACAAAATTTGTCAAATCTTTGAAAGGTCAGCTGTTTCTTTATAACAGCCCAACATAACTTCCCCCCTTAATAAAAACATCCAAACCAGTCCCCATTAGGTCAGTGTAGAGTTTAACTACAGTGAGAAATAAACAAACATGAAGATGCCCACACAGCAGACTAATAGCAGACCCATATTGAGGATTATTTTAACTCTAGGTGGCTCGTAGAGCATCTCTGCAACGACATCCTCCTGCACTACTTTTTGCTGAGTGCTCTGTGCTTCGTCATTATATCCACAAAACCATTTCAATAAACGCATACACCTGCTAGTCTCTCCATTAACATGGCCACTTTCATCGCTGATCATTTCCATCCTTCCATTACCAAATTGTTCTGCAGGGGTGGTGGCAGGGGAGGTTTCCGTACTAGGGGTTGCTGGGTCATGGTCAGTGGATGGGACCAGGAGTTTGACATCCGCCCCATCCAAACACCTCTCCTTTTTGACATTTTGTGGCATTTCTTTATGGAGTCTTCCATCGCCATTATGATGGCTCTCGTCAGTCAACCTGTACGTTTCATTTCGGTCCTTTGTGGGAACCTTTTTAATCTCGCTGAGCCCCCAGAATGTGGTGGTGCGAACCGCCTCCTCATCTGGTGGAGAGGTGCAGAGGCTCACCACCACCGCCACCAACACTGAACTCCAGAACAGCCCAGCGGCAAAATACATGTAATGAACATGAACAATGAAGGCAGGCCTATCATCTGGCTGGTCACAGGGAGGCTGGCGGTAGATAAAAGCTAGGATCAGTCGTAGGGCACCGAGAGTGAAACCTGTCATACCTCCACAAAATGCACCTATCTCATTACACCGTTTCCAGAACACACCTAACAGGAAGATGGCAGCAATTGGTGGAGTGAGGTAGCCAGTAACTTCCTGGATGTAGAGGTATGTCTGTCCACCTTGCATTTGAATAATAACAGGGACCCAGGCAATGCTTATTACCACCATAACAGCAACAAACACGCGGCCCACCATCAGCAGCTCACGCTGAGACGCCTCACTTCGAACATGTTTGTAGATGTCCAGGGTGAAGATGGTGCTTGCACTGTTGAAGATAGAGTCTAGATCACTCATCAAGGCAGCGATCATGACGGCCATCATCAGACCCCTGAGTCCCACAGGCATCACTGCCATGACCAGGCGTGGGTAGGCAATGTTTGAGCAACCGGCTTGAGAACCACACACAGCCATGCAGTGCTCTGGCCCAATGCAGGCAATCTCGTCCGGAAACAAGATGCGGGAGATCATTCCTGGAATGACTATTATAAACATGGGCAGGATCTTGAGGAATCCAGCCATGAGTGTAGATCCCTTAGCGTGAGCAATGTTCTTTGCTGCTAGTACTCTCTGAACAATGACCTGGTCTGCACACCAGTACCAAATAGATGCAGGGGTCTGACCAAGAATGAAGCCTGGCCATGGGATATCTTCATCCAGAGGACCTCGAAGGATTCGCAACGAGTTTGGTTTTGGCTCAATGCGGCAGGAAGGAGAATAGGTGAAGTTTCCACTGGCCATTATAGCAGTAACATTGGGAACTGCCTGCATGTACTTAGTTCTGACACCTTCTAGCCCACCAACTTTGATTAGGCTGAGGATGGTTAAGGTTAAGGCTCCACTAATCATCAACACTGCCTGAAGTACATCAGTGTAGAGTACTGCCACCAATCCACCAGTGACGGTAAGCACTGCAGTCATGCTGATGAGCAGGACAATGGACACATAAAGGTTCCACCCAAGGGACTCCTGAATGAAGAGAGCTCCAGCATACAAGTCCACAGACAGCTTGGTAAAAATGTAAAGTAACACAGACAAGAGGGCAAAGTAAATCTTTAGCCTGTTGCCACCGTAGCGTTTCGACAGGTACTCAGGCATGGTGTAGACCCCGGAGTGTATATACACAGGGATAAATACCCAGCCAAGCAGCTGCAGAAGCAGAAGTGCATTAAATTCCCATGCTCCAACAGCAAAGCCACTTGCTGCTCCTGACCCAGCCAGGCCTATGAAATGTTCACTGCCAATGTTGCTGACAAAGAGTGATGCACCTATCACTATCCACGTCATGGAGCGTCCAGCCAGGAAGTAGCCACTCACAGTGTTACGATTGGCTTTCCACATGGCAAAAAACCCAATGCCTAGCACCAGGACAAAGTACAGTGCTACCACAGCTATGTCCACTGATTCCATTTCAGGACTCATTTTTACAGATTACGTTTATAAAAATCTCTCTGGATGTAAAGCTCAAAGCTATTAAGAAAAAAAGGAATACAAATAGTCACTTATTTATTTAATTGTTTAAAAAGGAGAAATATAAATGCTTTGCTTTGGTTTGCTGTCTGGTTGGAAGCTGTAGTATCCACCGTCAGGTCAAATACACTAGGTGTGCTTCGGAGGGGGCTATCCACCGGCACTGAGGTCGTTCTAGTTTTAGAGGAGGATGTTGTAGGCATCTGGTCTAGAAAAGCCTAGAGTTAACATTCCTGCAAGACAGCAAAGACAATGAACAACACCTCATTAGAGACGTAATTTGAGAAGGGAATAACACCGAACACAAATGCTTAAAAGTTACTTTATAGCCTCTCTGAAAACAGGATAAAAATACAAAGTGAGCAAACTGGAGTCAAACTGAACATCATATTACAATCCATAACATAAAATTATCAAAATCACTAATGAAAGAAATGGTAAAATGCAGCATAGCGCTATATAAAGCATAGGAATAATAAGAATTTAATTAGCTGCAGTCTTTGCCAAGCGGATTTAGCCTGCCTATGACTTTCCACCTTAATCCTTATAACACTAAGAACTCAAGGCTGTAAAAACTTCAAAGAAAGCTTAACATTATGTAAGAAATCAAGAAGAGTCAATAAGTAACAATCTATTATGATCAGAGAGGATTACCTAATACCTGTCATGACTTAAATCATCTTCAAAATCTTGCAATTCTTTAAGAGCATTTTTGGAAAGACAGACAAAATTGTTTGAATTCCTTTTTTTAATGGTTTAAGTCAGAAAGAAAGAAAGAAAGGAAAGACACAGCGGGACACAACAGGATATTAATTAATCACACAAAAATAAGACTGATTCAAAATGTCCTTTTCACCATACAATAAGCCATGCACACACACCTAAATCTGTTAGATTCACATCACTAAATCTAAACCCTAGTCCAGAATTATAAAAACAAAAACTAGTTCCCTCGGCCTACATGTGAAACCACAAAATTACAGTTAGTTGTATGCTAATGAAATTCAAATTAAACAGATAAGTGGAGATACAGTAACAGTGAGATGGATCAAATTAAATCCATGTCAGCAAACGAGTAATATGCATGGTGATGTGTGAGCACATATAGACACACACATTTGGATGTCTGGCCTCTCTGGAGGTTCAATCCTTCCATGCATGGACGAAAACAACCCCACGCACTCGTCTTCACAGCCAGGCTTTATGCATAATTACCCCTTTCAATAAAAGAAGTCTTTGTTTTCATTTTACCATCTTATCATCAATGGCTGCACTCCATGTGTTCCCCATAAACTGTCCAGGAGACTCTGGCTCTGAAATACAGCAATGTCATTCAATAGATTATTATAATTGTATTTGTAAAGTTATATAAATGTGGGATTCAAACATAATCTCTACCATGCCAGTAAGCCTACATATAGAGCCACTTAGGTTACTGCCAGTATCGCAGGGACACTAACTTTAGCCCAAGCTGTTTCATATACTTGGGTTACACAAAATCAAAAAGTGTAACACTTTTATTCTTCACCTTTCTACAACAGATTATTGACTCAGGCAAAGCAACAAAGGAGTTACACCAGTAGTGACTGGAGCGCTGCCATAACAATGTTTAATGCACGAGTCTGCGACAGGTATTAAAGCCAAGAGAGATCCAGAAGCAAAACAACCCAACATGCATGAAGCCCAGATAAGTTAATAAATCTTAAGGTATAATCAAAAAGAGACCACACAACCTAATATAAAACTGCCAAAAAAACAAATTTACACCAAACATTATGATGATGATTGTACAACTGAAAGAAACCTCAGATGAATGGTTCTCTTGCACTGGTTCACATATATCTTAAAGACACTGAATGCTTCATCTTTGCTTTTAAATATAATCATGAATAAGATATCAAATCCAGGCTGCAATTGACACAAGGTTTAAAAAAAAAACACACATAATGTTGTTGAACATAATTGATCCTTTATTTAAGCAAAGTGTGGCGGAGAGCCTTTGTGAATACAAAGGAGAGGTGACACCAGTCCACGTACAGGCATGAGATGCACGGATGCACATAGCAGGCGTGAGAAAACGTCTAGAACAGTCACTCGGAGTGCAAAGGCTGCGCATCTTTAAAAAGGAGCTTGTATTCCTCATTATTGGCCAAATTAAATGCACTGTATGATTTAGAATAGGATATTTACCACCAACATATAACGTTGTAATGTAATGTGTTTGAAATATTCCTTCCTTGCTGGTGTCAGCGGTAAATAGGCCAGATGTCTCAACAGTCAATGTCAGTCGAGACATTTGACACAGACAATGCATAATATATTAACGGTCATTTGATTTTAGCACTAACATTAACATGTGACCACCTATTTAAAAAAGACAACATAGCGACAGTGCTCAAGCAGTTGTTTACGTACACTCATCAGCTCCATTATTTAAACACAGATAAGTACTAAAGATGTACCTTGTTCGCTAGTGTTAGCATACGCACTAAAGATGCTAAAACGACACTCCACGCCCCAGAGGCGAGATGTGAATGAAGCAGAAGTGACTCCTTCCTGGAGACCCGTCCGCCTGTAGAAGAGCTCGCACCATGGATGTTGTACACTGTCTCTGCTAGAACCACACAAGGCTCCTTGTGTCAAAACCCCTACGTTGTTTTCACGTTAGCAGTCCGTTTTCATGTGTCTTCCGTTTCACGGGAACTATGATGTTCGCCAGACAATGCCCCAGTTGAATCCACGCCCCTCGAACACGTGGACGTGGACACGTGGGTCGTTTGTGTGCAAAAAAAACCTCCAACTCGAAACCTTCCACAGCTCGTTGTATCACTTTTTTAAGGGTCTTTTTACATGAACATAATTTAATGAATTAATGAACAATCTAGAAACTGCAGCGACCTTGAATAGTTTAAGGGTTTTTTCAAACGTTAGACATTGCAATTTGCAGTGCTCCCTAACATGAAATGTTATCCCTTATGCCAATAACATTGTCCATAATAGATAGAAATGTGTGCTACTTATCTTTTTGCAACACATATGAAGATATTCATTGCAGGCTAGTGATAAAGAGGAAACAGTTGTCAGAGCAATAAGACGGAAATCCACTGCCATATTACAACACAATACTGCTTCTCAGGGTTAAGCCATTTCATGTTCACTCTATAAACATAGTGATCATATTATATGAAATATGGGAGACAATGAAAATCTTCAATTCTGGTGTGTGTGTGTGTGTGTGTGTGTGTGTGTGTGTGTGTGTGTGTGTGTGTGTGTGTGTGTGTGTGTGTGTGTGTGTGCGTGCGTGCGTGCGTCAGGTATGCTGCACAACCTAATAACCTAAATATGCTTGTAATGACATTGAAACCTCTCACTATAACTACTAATAATAATAATGATACAGCTTAAAATGACATAACATGACACAAAAACATACCGCAACATAATATTAACACAATGGTAATACGAATCATAATAGTAACCGTCAATAGCCTCAGCAGTCAAATAAGGTTAAGATGGTTGACTTCCAACAAAACACACTGCAAAGGAGGAGCAGCAGACTACAGTGGGAGGGGAACAGAGTACATTTCCACTCACTACAGATAATTTGGAAAATTCCATTTCACGAAAAACCCAATTTCCCAGCAAACCCTGCGCGTCTGTGCTGCGTATTTGATGAGCGACAGTCGCGCGAAGTGAGACGGATGTATGGAATGCGATGGAATGGCAGCATCCAAGGTTTGAGCTGAAGTATCAATACACATGTTTGTTTGTTGATTACCGTATGGCTCTGCACTTCTCCTTTATTGCGCTTGTCAAGCTGATATGATCAAGAAACGATCATTGTGCTTTCTAATGCGTTTCCAAGCAGACGTGTCTCACATGCAACAGTGTTGATATGTGGTGATGTTAGTCCAACGTCAATTCATTTTGACTCGTTTATTCACTAACGTAACATACACTCACCCAAGAACCACCGATATGCTATCCACTAGTAACTTATTTTTACAACACAATTTATTGGGCATGTACAAAAGTAAATTAAGTATAATTTTCCAAAAGATATAAGAGTAGAACAGCGCCTTACTTAAATACAAACACCTAAACACCCATAAATATACATTTACATAATTATAACTGAAGCATCAACATAAAGCGGACATGTTCTAAATGCTTAAATATTAAATTATTGTCTATAAAATCCCGACAATTTTAGTCTACTTTACCTCGCACTTTTAATCAAATCTGAGTTTGAACTTGAACCCTTTGAGCCCATGTGTGTTGAAAATCCTGATATAAAACACAGCAAACAAATTTTTTTATTTAAATTATGTTACGTTTGATAAGCCATGATATAATCCTTTTACAATATGTTTTATTCTGAGATCAATTTATTCTTTAAGTGTCATTTTTATTAATTCAGAAATTCTGGATAAATATTCTCACCTATTACAGCTGTCATAATACAACAATACATGAAGCAATTATAGAAATACAAGCAGTAGCCAAAAAGAGAGATAGAAGAAGACACTTACATTTCTATCCTAAGCATGATGCAACTGACTGTCATGCATTGTGCAGTGAGTAATTGATCCTGTTCAGGCTCATCTAATCATTTGAAATGGTGCAGTTTCCTGTTTATGTTGGCCAGCTTTTGCCTCGTCATCTTAGTCATAAGACCTGTAGTGAGAGCTCAACAGCTGTGTTTCATAGTGGGTTTCATTGAGAATGCATGATACACTGCCAGTACAGGCTAAATATAAGTTGTGGAGATATCAAATGCACCCCTCTATTGTATTACATTTTAAAACCTTTCAAAGTAAATTTTTCCATCCCCACAAAATGGTCAGGATTTTCAGTCCATTACTTCCAATATACATAAATGTGGAGATGAGCACTAATCTGTAATCTATTTATGTCTATCTAGTTTGTCAATGGTCAGCCCTGTGGGTATTTCTGCAGATACTTAACAAAACCATGTGGCCACTTATAACCAACTATCTTAGATTCATGTTTGTTAGCTTTGTTGAATTAGTTTTCATGCATTATTGATAAAGACTGATTTGATTGGGTTGATTAATAGACTTGCGTTTAGATTGTTTAGGTGAAAGTAATCTGACTGAAGCACCCCTGGGTGTTGGTAGCAGCTAAGGGTGGTGCCTATAAAAGGCTGCTCTTGTCCCTAAAAAGAAGAAGAAGGGGGAACTGGGCATGGCAGTTGGCCTTGCTGCTGCGTTTGTAACATGAATATTAATAATTGCAAATAAATGCCAACATTTGGGATTTGCTGTATCTCCTGTCTCTGCCGTTGTCTCCTTACTTATGGTATCGACCGCTCCCAAGGTCAGTCGAACAGGGTGTAAGAAAAAAAATCGATTCACTTGAGTTGTGTTTTGGGATACTGTATTGTTTCTTTAAAAAAAAGCATCACTATTTTATTTTATATCTGTACCTAATAAAATCCTGCAAGCACGTACTGATATAAGCAAATTGTGCATGACCATTGAGATGTCTGTTTAAATATATCACAATGCTGTAGAGCCACCTACAGGCAAAATGGCACAGAATTTTGCAGGATCTTTCGAGAGTTAATATGGGCAGATGTAATCTAGATTTTGTCTAAATTACACAATGTGTTTAAGAATTACTTTAGCTTGTCAAGGAGGCAGCATTTACAATAATTTAGCAACCAGTTGTAGGTAAATGTATATAGACTTTAAAAACAAAACAAATCATCTTGTGTCATCTTGTGCAAATAGGTCATACTCCAAGAATTTGGCAATCAATTGTTGAAAAACAGTATGTTGTTCTGAAAAAATTAATTCAAATGTTTTATTCAGATGTTTTTTAAACCAAATTTAATGAAGATCGAACGGAATCTGTTGTGAAAAAGTCTGTGTAAGAGATGATCCAAGGAATACAGATGAACTGTGCTTCTATGTCTCAGAGTTTGGCCAAGAGTTTGAGCACTGTGGGCAGGTACTTTACAATGCTCTGTTTTCTCACTCTGTCTATATACAGCTTTTCTATTATTAGTCATACTTTCTAATGAAATACACTGTATTATGTCATTGAGTCTATAAAAAGATCTTCTTCTGTCTTATAAAATTTGGCTCATGTTCTCTGATGCAAAAGGCTAAGAAATATTATGGTCCACTAGCTGCTTACTGATTATTAGAATTGTTAGGCCCGTAAATGTTGCATACATGTATTTGATGTAGTAAGCAGAAGTTTTTCCAACTGGTCTGTAAAAATGTCACCCTATGAGATTTTTCTACAGTCATTAACTATTCAACAGTAGCCCATTGAATACTTGTCACTTTCAATAACACACAACGTGTTACAGTGAAATGCAGTGATGTCAGTTTATAAAAGCAAACATCACATACCAAGTTTTATTAGTACGAGTGCTCGTGTAGCCTATAATCGATTTTGTTTTCAGATTCACAGAGAAATAAAACTTCAAAAAGTTGTTGATATTTGGAAGCTAAAAATAAAAGGCAAATGTTGTTCACTCTAAGCTTTATATGTTTTCAGATAGAAAATATGGGTGAAGAGTCACAACTTTGTTTGACTTCAGTCCTGACTCACAATGTCAATATCTTACTCACAAGAGAGAAATGACCAGTCTTTGTCAATTCATAACTGCCTATGTTGGACATTTTGAGGTCAATGCATTACAAGTGTTTGTTACAAGCAGAATCCCAGGTTGCAGTCTTTTATTAATAATTTGTATTAATACTTTAACCATGAAGCACTGTTGGCCACATTATCTGAGTTTTAGCAGTTGTTGTACAGGCATGTTAAAAAGGGTTGCATAATACAGGAGCTCCATCTAGAGACGGAAACCTGTATTTTCCAGTCCTTGTGTGCACCTAACACAATCAAAACCTCAGTTGAAAAGGTATTATTTTCAGAACCATTACATTTGACATACAAAGGAATTTGCTCATGATAATATCGTTATTAAGAAATTAATCTGTATTGCAGAACAGAGCTAAATTGTGACAATGACAAGAAGGCACATTCAAAATGAGAGGTGAGGACCCACTGTGGTGCAGCATATGCATTGTTTCACTCAAATGCATTGCAATACAAAAATACAAAATGTTTTCAACACTTTTTGCCAATCAAGATGTCATTCCAGTCGTGCGGTATTCAAGATAGTCCTTGACCCCATCCCACACATCACTTATAGTCAAATTAATTTGGTTATTAAGATGAAAACATGAAATACAATCCAGACAGGCAACAAGGAGTAGGGACAAAGGTTTTGGTTGTCAAGGTGCAGAAAGTTCATTATCAAATTGAAATCTATTTAGAGTTTTAAAATGTGTTACTTTAATGTCAGTGACAACATAAATTACAACATAAATATAAATAATCTTTTAATTTTTTTAACTATAGCACTGGACTCAACTCCAAGCATCATAATCTCCCAAATTCTTCTTATTGGTAACTCCCAGAATGTGTTTGTTGTCAACGTTTTGAGGAACAATTTCAGATTATTTTAACGATTGTTAAAAAAAAAAAGGGTCAATCATAGTACTGGCATAACCATTGTAGCGTGAATTGGTGATTAATCAACTATTTATTTATTTTTGGCAGAATGCCTACTCTCTACTTTGGCTATCAAAAATAAAAATGTAACTTTAATTAATAGATTTGGACATAACGTTAAATGACATCGTGCACCACTCTCATAGAGAGAACATTTGATAGCAAAATGTATTAATAATCGGAAAGTTATAAAGGAGTTCACTCGGTATTCAGAGGCGTAAAATACAAACAATTAACTTAACACTTAGCTGTTCAGGTCCTTTAAATGTTCTGTATTAAGTGTAAAAGGAGGACGGGTGGAAGGCTTTAAAGACCTTGTTATAATTCTTAATGTAAATGTAAACATAATTTATATAAAGGATAAAAACAAACAATTTGTATCCAGAAAGTCAGTTACACAAACTATAATATTAAAGAATAAGTCTGGATACAATATTGACATCCAGTTACATGGATGACTCTGTTGTGAGGGGAGAAACTGTCGGATATTATGGGGAAGAAATAAGGTTGGGGGCTCTATTATTTATTGCACATGTAAAAATGCCTGTCTATGATCATCCTATGTATTTAAAGTTAGTGTTTATTGTATATGACATACTAATAACAACTCCTAATTACCTATTTCACAACAAACTGGACAATATTAAAACGTTTTAAAAACTAAATAAATGACTAAATAAATCAAATTGTGGCTCAGATTGTGTGAAGTTTGCTATTATACAATGTATCCTTACAATACAGTCTGCAGTTCGCTGTCAAATATCTGGCAGTGAGGTGCGAGGTTTGTAAACACTGCACATCCTGGAATATACCAAGGCCCGGGGCAGTGATTTCAAAGTCCACGTCCCTAATTTAAAGTTGCACGAAGAGAAACCGGTTTATTGTGGCTCTGGGCGAGAATTTAGTGGAACCTTTGTGTGTATTTACTTTTTTACGACGGTTTAAAGACAAACATCTCATTTATTGTAAGTAAATACACCCACGCTCCACCCCTTTATTATCGGGAAGTGAACCTTCCGTCAGCTGAGTTTGAGGCTCTCGCCCCGTTGTGGCAGTCAACCCTGGTACTCTGTTCTAGGGATGGTTTGTGACACACTCATTCTCAATAAAAAAAATCAGGTTTACCACATCTTTACTGTGAGCTACGTTAGCGTGAAGGATGCACCATGAGGACCGGACTGTCGCTTCTTTGAGTCGGACTGCTTTGACGCGAGGTTGCTCCGGCGCATCTCGGGCTTGTTTCGCAATTGGTGAGTCATTGATGCACCTGATAGCTAGCTAATTTTGTTTACGGCGATGCTCTAACGCTATATGTTGTCTTGCTATAAACAGAATACCGTATTATTTCTTCTGACACTCTAAAATTGAAACCCGTACACTTAAATATTACGTTCAAGTTACGTTTTTTGAATAGCTAGCTAGCTATATCTATTTTAGTATTGACAAATGTACAAACGCTCGCTGTAGGCTACACAAACATATTTGACATACTGCACATATCTTATTGTTTCCTAGTCTTTGCAGCAGTGATAGTATCATCCAGTCTGAGGTATGAGGTCGTGCAGTTACATAACATACTCAGCTCTACTGATGCTACAGTATGTAAACAGGCCAAAATCTGCAGCAGACTACTGTCGTTTGTCCACAGTTTGTGTCGTCTTCTTATCTCATCTGTCGTCTTCTTATCTCTTATCTGCCATTTTACAGCGAGACTCCGTCACATCAAAGCCTGTTGTTGTTGTGGTGGTGTCAGTCAGGTGACCCAGTGTATAGTGGGGCTTGTTTTGTGCCATGTTGCGCGTGTCCACCCTCAAAGCACACACTCCTCTGCGTAACAGCAGCCTGTAGAAATGCATGGTTTTATCGCACTTGCTGTTTTGCTGATGCATACAATGAGGAAGTGAAAATGTCCTTTTATTTCTGCTTTGTCAACACAATTAGATTATCTAGCTTTTTTTTATTGATCCTCATCCACATTGTCTCTTTGCAGGAAGAGTTATGATCCATCTAAGGAGAAACTTCTGAACAGGGTCTGAGGGTAATTTGTTATGTAGGGTGACTTTGTTTGTACATATTCTGTATTTAACCACTGTCGGCAGGATTTTACTGCAGTCACGAGTACTGCATGTAGTTTATTGATCTCATTATTATGTTTTGGTCAGAGATGACAAACCACTTGGCATACCTATTTACTTATTGATCATTTCATGACATGTGTTTTATATCAAAAGTAATAAGTGCATGCATATGAAATTATATGAATTGTATACAAATAAGAACATGGTAAAAAATATACACTATTACCAAACCTGATTTTCACCTAAATGAAAAGCTGCACAAAGCAACAGTTTGCTATATCTGCCATATCACCTAAAAGCCCTCAATAAACTAGAGAGCCTGATTGATTTTATTAACCAGGCCAAGTTTAAAAATTGTACAACTATATGGTGTGTGTGTGTGTGTGTGTGTGTGTGTGTGTGTGTGTGTGTGTGTGTGTGTGTGTGTGTGTGTGTGTGTGTGTGTGTGTGTGTGTGTGTTGGACAATATGTAACAGAAAATTGTATAACAGAAATCCCAAACTATTACTATTAAATAAAGGATAACGTGATACTTATTGGTGACAGTCTATGTTAATGATACAAAATATATTTAATACAAGCTAGTCCACACCACACACTTTTCATGAATGTTTACTATTGTTCAATTAATATATTATGTATTATCGCTTTTGCAACGGTATTGTGGTTTGACTATTGGTGCTTTCACAAAATATTTACACAATGAGATTTAAAAAATATTAATTATCAATAATGTGGGTATAATGACTAAGTGAAGGTAAATAATAGAACAGCTAGAACAGTCTGGTAGAACAATGGTCAGAAAATGACATAACTTTATAGCATCGCTGTAATGCAGCCTTTAAAATCTAAAAAAGACAACACGTATGCCATATTAAGGTATCCAAAATGCTAAGACAATATCTGTCTCATATCACGGAATCAATATATACTACGGATATAATATAATATATCTATATATTCAGGTCTTCTATTTCTTAACTCAACTCTTTGTCGTATTTGTGTAGTTTGAAGTTGTTACTAAACTTCCAGTGAAGTGCATTGTATAAAATGTGTTATAATGTTATATTTGCTGTTAGTTCTATGCTTTTGACAAGTTAACCAACCAGCTGCAACATTTCCATTTCAGAATATGTAATTGTTTTGCTCGCTTGATCTTATATTCCTATTGGTATTGTCCTGGATAATTCTGTTTTGGTCGGGCTATAGTACGAGAGTGTAGTTAGTTCATGAAAGGATTTTGAGAATCACTGTCGATACCTGCTGACAGTGGCTGACTGGTGATGAGAACAGAGTCTCCTTCTGTGTCATGAGCTGGGTTAGCCCTCTTTCACTTTGTTCATTATACTTAACATAGTCATTGTTTTTACATGTCTGTAAGATGTCAAAAACAATCAAAATGCCCACCTCAAGTTAACAGAGACTAAAGTGACCGCTTCAAATTGCTTATTATATTGATTGAGCAACAAATAGCCCACAGTATTCACTTTTTGAGGAGCGGCATTTAAAGAAAACAACTTAAACCAACACATTTTGGGTATTTATATTCAATAAATAACTCGAAAGATAAATCGGTAATTCAACTTTCATTGATTGTTATTATCATTATTCGTTTTCTGTCAATAGGCTGATCGCTTCAGCACTAACACAGAGTCGCCCTGCACGTGTTTGTCCACGACGGCAAAGCTCCTCTCAGCTGAGGCACAGGGAGTCCAGATGTTTGTGCTCCTCTAATCCTGCCGTCTACTCCCCCCACCCATCTTTCTGTTTAGCTTTATTCAAATACATGGCATGCACACACCACCGTGTGACGAGAAATAAAACTAACTGTATCCCTCTATCTGTTTAGGCCAAGTCCATAACTTGTTTTATTCTCTGAAAATGAATGCATGGCCTCCCCGTTTGTGTTAGCAGGACTCCTCTATCCTCAGACTGTGAGACGGGTCAATCAGACAAACACTGAGCAGTCGTGAAGGAGGACATTGGTCTCCACAGCCTCAGGGCTTGTATATATTTGTGAACAGAGCTAATTGGCTAATTGGAACAAGCGTCAGAGGTCGAGGGATATCCAGGAGGTTGCAGACAGACACATAATCTCGCGGTACTGTTAGCTCTTGTGAGTTTGATAAACACACTGTCTTGTTTGTCTCGGCTATTTTCCAGGAATATTGTGCTGAACATGCTGGTATCAGACTGATGTATCATGGATCCTGAGGAGTTAGAACTGCAGAATGACTACCGTTACCGTAGCTATGGGACGGTCATTGAGAAGGCGCTGCGAAACTTTGAGTCCTCGAGTGAGTGGGCAGATCTTATCTCCTCCCTGGGAAAGCTCAACAAGGTACGTGATGATGTATAAATACTGTGACTGCTAATATCTTTATCTGAACATTTCAGTATGTGCTGCTAACAGTCATAGTACAAAACTACTAAGAACTTTGGTCTATTGTTTAATCTAAATTCACATTAGTATTTGCAATTGTTGGTTTTTTTGCTGTCGATATTTTCTGCGTTGTGTTTCAGTTCTCTGTTCTCATGAGGAAGTTCTTGTATTCATTTAGACTCCATCTCTCTCTCTCTCTCTCTCTCTGTTGTACATTCTTATTTCTTCTTCTGGCTATTTATTTTGGGAAATAAATGTGTGCTGAGCACTTGTTTACTTTGGCTTGTTTGTGTGTGTTAATGTGAAACAGTAGGCCTTAAAGTAGACAGAGAATATGCAGGAAAGACGACGACAATATGCAAAATCTCTTTCAATGTGCTCCTGTAGGTTTGTTCTGCCAAATTCTAACTTAATAAGTAAACTTTTTGTTTAGTGGCCTGGGGCTGTCACGATATCAGATTCTCATTACATGATTATAATGGCCAAAATTCAAATTCAGTCAAATTCATCTTTTTTTAATTTGCGCTTTGTCCCGAGAATACGAGAGTCTTTGAAGGAACGGAAAGAAAACAGAAAATATTTAAGAGGCGCTGGATTATTCACATGATATTATCATACGTGTATTATTAACATGACATCAATGTTTTTTAAATATTACGGTTATCATAAATACCAGTATATCGCGACACTCCTACGATCAACCCAGTTGTTTCTGTCTCTTTCTTTCAGGCCCTGCAGAGTAACCTTCGCTACTCCCTCCTGCCCAAGAGGCTGATCATTGGGAAGCGTCTCGCCCAGTGCCTGCACCCGGCTCTGCCGAGCGGAGTGCACCTCAAGGCTCTGGAGACCTACGAGGTCATTTTCAAAATCATCGGAACAAAATGGCTGGCCAAGGATCTGTTCATTTACAGGTGAGACTAGCATTAATATTTTACTGCTTCAAGGAGAGAGCTGGCCTGATAATGTGTGCAGCTTTTTATGATAGTGTGTGTGTGTGTGTGTGTGTGTGTGTGTGTGTGTGTGTGTGTGCGTGTGTGCGTGTGTGCGCGTGTGCGCGTGTGCGCGTGTGTGCGTGTGTGCGTGTGTGTGTGTGTGTGCGTGTGTGCGTGTGTGCGTGTGTGTGTGTGTGTGTTATGGTTTTCAGCTCAGGACTGTTCCCGCTGTTAGGCCATGCAGCCATGGCAGTGAAGCCTATTCTGCTGACACTGTACGAGCGTTACTATCTCCCGCTGCAGAGGGCTTTGCTGCCAAGTCTTCAGGCCTTCATAACAGGACTACTGCCGGGCCTGGAGGAGGGACTGGGAGTTTATGACAGGTACGTGACAATAATCTATATTTTTCTTATAGTCAACAAGTCCCATGAAAACACCAAAACCAACAATGAATTGATTCTGCTAACTGTGCCATACATCTCCATTTAAAAAGAAATTAATTAGCCACACTGTTGCACTGCGTGACATGTACCTTCATCATGATGAGGCACTGTAGTTTATTTTATGTCAATCACACATGCACCATCCTGCTGCCGTAAATACTTGATTATTGGATGTTTATTAATCTGCAGCTGAAAATAGTCCCCAAAGAGTGCACTATTTACTCTTTTAATGAAAATATACATTAGTGACAAATTAGAGAAGGAACAAACAGACAGGGTAAGTGGAAAGCATCAGGAGATGGACAGTTTTGGGTTTTCTTCATTATGTTTAATTGATATGTCAACTTCCACTGTTGATGTTACACTAATCTACACAGTAGTACATGTACACAGGAGGCCTTCAGAGTATTTCACAAAGTATTTCAGTGTGATCTCATGCTTTCAAAATATGTCTCTGACAGTTTAAAACATTTACAAGAATGGTGTGATGAATGTGATTTCTCGGCAGTAGGGTCGTTAAGTACGGCACAGATAGGGAAACTAGGCACAATACTCCAATGTTATTTTATACTATTTTACTTCTGCTATTTTATACTATTTTAATTCTGCTATTTCTATAATGGTACTTCAGACTCTTTTACATCAACACTGTGATCATTGTACTGTAAATGCTCTTATTCTGTCCCTGTACTAATTGTTATGTTTCTGCTGTGAAGCACTTAAGGCTGCAATTCTTGTATGAAAGGTGCTATACAAATAAAGCTTATTATTATTATTATTATTATTATTATTATTATTATTATTATTATTATTATTATTATTATTATTATTATTATCTAAACTGAGGAAGACACAGCCTTTTTACAGCATGACTTGCTCGAGGTGCTTTTTAGGATCATTTTGTGTGGGTCAGTTGAGCCCTTTTGATTGACTGCTTCAGCGGTGCATCTATACGGAAACAACAGAGGATTTTGATCCAAATTGATTGGTATGACATCACTAACCCCAAGGTCAGCCTGCCAAGTATTGATTCCTTAGTTGATGTATTGTTGAACACATGACAATGTGTTCTCTCCATTTTGTCCTCTCTCTCTGTCCAGGACTGATGCCTTGCTGCTCAAGTTGTCACTGCTGGTGGGTCAGCAGGTGTTCTATGGCGCGCTGTGGGGCACTATGCTGGTCACCCCCATGGTGCGACAGCCTGCCTCGGTCTTTATAGTCACACATTTTGACACCAAGGCGTCCCTGCGTCAGCAAACTTACATGCTAGGCTACGACCACCGACTGGTGGTGAGTGTCTGTGTTTGTCTTGCTGCACACATGTGGTATATAAGCACATTTAATAATTTAGGGGTTTTGTTTTTTGTTTGTTTTGTTTTACCGTCTGCTTCATCAGCATCTTTTGTCATCCGTCTGAACTTATGAGCTTCTCGTCTTCTATCTGTCTTCAGATAAAGTCGGTGTGTCTTTCTCTGCAAGATTCAAACGTCCTGGTGCAAAGGAACATGCTGGAAATCCTGCTCTACTTTTTCCCCTTTGCTACATGCCTGGTAGGGACACACAAACACACAATTGTTTTTCCATTTCTTAAACCACTTGTCATGAGTTTCAGGTTAGTTGGGGGGGGGGGGGGGGTGTTGGAATTACCCTGCAAATTACAATATGTATGAGCAGCTGTTGCTGTTGCTTGAACCTACCTCTGTGTATGAAATGTGCTTTATAAATACAACTGCCTTACCTTGCCTTGTTGGTTTAGGACCCAGTGGAGGCCGGTATTTCCATGAGTGGGGAAGACATGATAACAGTGGTGTCTGCAGCCTCCCTTACTCTACTCCGCAGAGACATGTCCCTCAACAGACGCCTCTACGCCTGGTTCCTAGGTGCTGATTATTGAAATTCACTTCAGCAATGAATGACGCACTCAGTCTCCCAGTTAACTCAGTATTGTTGCCTCTGTGGATGTGTTTTCAGGGACCGACAAAAAAGGAGGAATGGTTGCACCGCACCCCACCCTCTCCGCTACCACAGAGGAGCATACATCCTTCTACTTCAACATCTATTCTAGAGATTTCCTTGTGCAGGTAACTTACTTATGTGTTAGCACCTAAACTAACAGCAAAACCAAAAATATACATAAATTCATGTTTATTTTATGTATAACTTGATTTGTCAATTTTGTTACAGAAAAGGTTTTGGGAAATACACTTATTCACTTTCTTGCTGAGAGATACGTATATGAGAAGATCGATACCACTCTCATGTTTGTACGGTAATGATGGAGCTACATCCAGTAGCCGGTTCGCTTAACTTTGCATAATGACTAGAAAAAGGGGAAACGGCTTGCTTGGTTCCTTAACAATGAAACAAAATCTGTCTATGAGTACATCTAAAGCTCACTGATTGAGAAGTTTGAATATTGTTTTTTGAATCCGTAGAAAAGTCACAATGAGATTCCAGGCAACCGGTGGAAGTGACTGCGCCCGAACCAAGAACTCATAACTTTTATCTAATTCTCTGCAAGAAACAGAAAAATAAACTTAAATTACATTTTTAATGCAAAAATGGCAAACAAGGCTATTTTCAGCCTCTCAAATATGGAGATTTTCTCCGTTTTATATCATATTAAATTGAATATCTTTTGGTTTTGGATTGACAAAACAAGACATCACCTTGACGTTTGAGAAACTGGGATGGACATGTTTCACTATTGTCTGATATTTTATAGACCAAACAATTAATTGGTTCATCCAGAAAATAAAGTACAAGCGGCCGAAATGGGTTTTCTCAGACGGGTGGCTGGCGTCTCCCTTAGAGATAGGGTGAGAAGCTCAGCCATCCGTGAGAGACTCGGAGTAGAGCCGCTGCTCCTTTACGTTGAAAGGAGCCAGTTGAGGTGGTTCGGGCATCTAGTAAGGATGCCACCTGGGCGCCTCCCTAGGGAGGTGTTCCAGGCACATCCAGCTGGGAGGAGACCCCAGGGGGAGACCCAGGACTCGGTGGAGAGATTATATCTCCTCACTGGCCTGGGAACGCCTCAGGATCCCCCAGTCGGAGCTGGAGGATGTGGCCCGGAGAAGGGAAGATTGAGGTTCCTTACTGGAGCTGCTGCCCCCGCGACCCGATCCCGGATAAGCGGTAGACGATGGATGGATGGATGGATCCAGAAAATAATGTAGAAATAATTGTTAGTTGCAGCCCTAGCGAAAAGCAAATAAGCATATTTCCCAAAATCTCTTACTAAACTAAACTAACAGAAATGTGTGATTCAAAGATTTCAAATTTTGGAAAAATTACATTTCAGTTTGTACAGTAATTCCCTCGTCACATGTTTGGTCAGGTGAGTCAGTTTGAACAGTGTACCGATCACCTGTAACTCTCCTCTGTTTGTTTCTGTGACTGCAGGCTCTGATTAACATCCTCAAACAGAAGGATGTGGAGAGCGACCCGGAGAATGTGATTGGGCACCTCAAGCCTTTTCGCATCATCATCAGTCTGCTGGATAAACCGGAGATAGGTAGGCGGCACTTAGCAGTACAGTACACAAACAAAATGCTGAATTTCTTGTCTCAGCTCTACTCCAAGCATGTTTCACAGTGATAATGACAATGGGCCTCATTCACCAATATCTTCCTACGTTTTTTTCTCACATTTGTTCTTGAGAAGGGTCCTAATAAAAGTCTACGTCAAAGTTTTTACACCACTGAATTGTAATGACTTGTGTGTGTTCTTATAATGATGAATCCCACTTGTCTTCGTGAATGGAAAGTGCATGCGAGTTAGCAATACACATAAAAAGGGCATGAGACTTAAGTGCCGTGTGCACACACAGAAATTGACAAGAGAAGTTCAGAGAATAAAGTCATAAATGCTCAAATGAAAGTCTAAAGAGGGTGGAGCACCAAACTCCAAAACATAAAAACAAACTTCAATAGTTCTGAAGCGGCGGAATCGTTCTGAAAACTGCGTAAGTGGGTTTTAAGAAGGATTTCTTCTTGAGAATTGTTGGTGAATCAGACCCAATGTTTCTGCACAGGTCCAGTGGTCTTGAGCAGTGTGTTGTTGGAGGTGGTCCGAGCTTTCTACCGCTACTGTCGAGAGATGCTGGGGGAGGAAACCATCGCCAGATCAGGGCTGTCAGGCAACCAGCTGGCCAGGTGAGAGCGATGGATGATGGGACAGATGCAATGTGGTTCTCTGTTAAATACATATTTAACTGAACATCTGACAAATGGTAGAAAAAAATGCTTTCCTTATGTTTTCTTCAACAGTAAGATAAAAGAGAATAAGAACGCATCGGAGATCATAAAGACGGTGAATATGCTCGTGAGCTCCATGAACAGTGAATACCTGTGGGAGTACATGACCCGACGCTTCTGCACTTCTCTCGGGTATGACAGGAAGTCCTTATTTATAAAGGGGAATTGTGCTAACTATGTAAAAAACAAAAAACAAAACTATCAGGTGGTGTCTCAAAGACATGTAAGATTATACAGCATTAACACAGTATACGTAGTATGTGTAAAGCTTCATTACAACAGTGTCAGCCAGTGTCTGAATTCAATCATTTGTTTCTGTGCAACATAAACCTTGACAAGAACATGTGCAAAATGTGTGTGAACATAACTTGTTCACCTTCAAATTTCAACAGACAAATATCACTGTTTTTATTTTTCCGGTTTCACTTAATAGGGACAAAGATGACCCACCAACGCCTCCTCAGCAGGAGCGCAATCAGCCTGCTCCGTCTGTCACAGAGATGTCCAATCTCATCATTTTCCTGCTTGACATTCTCCCTCTGGTAAACTTACACACCATCGCACACCATTAGTTCTCTCCCCTGTGAAACAAATATTATAAATGTAGAAAAATTGAAAAGCAAAATGCTTAAATAGAGAGAAATTGTACGTTTTTATTGGCCTTAGCTTTTTTTTTCGGTCCCTCTGGTACCTTAGTTAGTTCTAAACAAATATTGACCATTACTCAGTGCTACTTTACCCAAGTCTGACTCATACAAACAGTTAAAGAAATGTGTATACACAAACAGTATGTTTATCATGATTTGTTATTGTCCCACAGGAGCTCCATGCTGACATCCAGTTCCAGTTCCTCCCTGAGATGCTGGGCACCATACTGCGGACCCTGCACAGCCACATGGACTCTGTTAGCCTGGAAGATGTCACACAGGGTCTACGCGCCTGCTTCAAGGTCCTGAGTAAGATCCAGATGCCTGTGGCTTATATGGACAATGAAGCCGGGGCACAGACAGAAGAGATGGAGTTTCAGTCAACGGACGAGGAAAGCAAAAAGAATCAGGTTAGGCATTTTACAGTCTGCGCCAAAGTAGTAACCTTTTTCATGTTGACTGTGCCTCATCATATTAATTATACTCTATCTAGGATATAGAGGAGGAGGGAGAGAAAGATGGCAGTGTTGGTCAGGAGGTTAATGGTCACCAGGGAGATGAAGAGCTGAACCGAGATGGAGGAGTTGAGGCAGAGCCGGCAGACGGTATTTACCCAACACTCAGGTCTGAAGACAGCGGATTGGGCATCAGCGCCTCACCGTCAGAGCAGCATCTCCCAAGAGGGATGGGGATGGGGGACGAGGGAAATGGAGTTTGCCGAGAAGGCGAGGGAGTGTGGAGGAGGGGAGGCAGCATAGACACCATGACCCGATGTCTGCAGGACATCCTGGCCTTCATAACCACAAGGTAAACTACTGAGGCATTATCAAATTAGTAGCTGTAACTTACATGGACCTCTTTTATTAAGTGTGATTTCTAAATAGTTTCACTCCTACGTTTCAGGTACCTGCTGGTGCAGGTGGAGGATGTCAGGGCATCAGAGGAAGAAGCCCAGCCTGAGCTAACCGCTCCTTCTGTGGATCAGAAGACGTTGTCTGGCATAGGGGGACGTGAAATTAAAGACAAACTGACGAAACTCTTCATTCCACACAAGCTTAAACCACGCCCTACATCTGACGGCCAAGTCCCAGCAGCCTCCACAGAGAAGAAAAAGGAGCGTGGGCATTTAGGGCATCTGGACTGGGCAGCCGGCTACATGCCACGAAGCAGGGCGGAGATCTCTGAGGCCTGTCGTCAGGCCTTCACCGCCACCTGCCACCTGCTGCTGGAGTGCACCACCTTCCCTGTCTACCTAAGTGAAGAGGAGACTCTAGTTCTCAACACAGACATGTTTGGCCACACAGGTCAGTACATAGATCTTATTTATCCAGCTGAGTTAATACTGCTGTCGGCTACATACTTTATCAGAATCAGAAATCTTTTATCAGTCCCACAACGGGGAAACTTACCAAGGAGGAGTCTGCAGTTCTAGAGAAATATTGTTGATATTTTTACTCCGCACCAAAACAAATACAAATGAATCCCATCAGTGCTCCTTCAGAATGTTAGCATGTGCCAGATTTAACTCTCACTGCCACTGTTAGTAACATATCCACGGCCTATCCCCTGCTGCAATAGGGCTGTACCAAATAGTTTCAAAGCTTCATTCATAAGGTTGACATTTAAATTATAATTGTTGTTGTTATTATTAATACCTTACAGTCACAGTTCATGCAATATTCCACCTTCTCTTCCCCTCTCTCCCTAAACACATAGAGACAGCGTGCGCTGCGGTCCTCAACATTTATTGAACAATGATAGATGTAATCATTTCTGAAATTCACAACATATTTTTATCTAAGAAAATATTTTTGCTTCAATCCATATTTGTTTGGTTACATTCGAAGCTTCTCCTCAATAGAAGTTGTTTCTCTGTGCACACACAGAAGGAGCAGTTATTTGCTGAATTTGACAAAGTGTATCGTATTAGAATCACAGACTCCATCTTTTAACCCACAGAAGTGATTGAAAGCGTTTTTGTTTTCCATAGGTGGCGACGTCGACAGCCTGCCAGTGTGGTTGAGGTCCTTGATGACACTGTGCTGCCTGTCCAGGGACTACAACATCCAGCACACTGCAGTGTCCTCCCTGTTGGAGCTCATAAACCAATCCCAGTCCTTAGCGCTGGTCATCCAGGACAAGCACAGACGCTACCAAAGATCTGACTCCAACCCTCTGAGTGGTCAGCTGCAGATGGTCACTGTGCCACTCATCTACCCTGCTCTGCTTCGTGCTGTAGAGGAAGGCACAGATTTCTATCAGGTTAGGTTAGAAAGGGGAAACTTTGTGTAACTCAAAGCTGTGAATGCAGTATTCAAGATGCTTTTTCTTTTCTTTCTTTTTTGCTGTGACTCAGAGGGTGTCCCAGGTACTGTGGAACCAGCTAGACACAGAGCGGAGAGAGCAGCACATATCTTGTGTGGAACTCTTTTACAGGCTTCACTGTTTGGCTCCAACAGCGTCCATCTGTGAAGACATCATCTGCCAGGCGCTATTGCACAAAGACAAGGTGTGTATGCCTGCACGCATACTGAAACACATTTTAATGTATACCCAGCATCTTGTAAATGTATCAGTTACACTGGGAAACTTGAACAGAGTTACTAGGAAATATGACAAGTTGAGCAAAAGTTTTCCCTGTGATTGTCGGCCTCAGGCCGTTAGGCTGGAAGCACTACACCGCTTCACAGTTCTGTGGCACCTGACCCGGGAGATCCAGACCAACAGGATCACGTCTGTCAGTCGCTCCTTTGACAGGTTAGTACATAGTTGAGAAGTGGTCGAGGGTAGTGTCTTTATTAAAGTGGCAATAGACAATATTCCAGCCCCCCTACCCAGACTTTAAGAACTTGTGCTAGCTACTTTCATTGGAAAAGAGTTGGCAACACTGCACAGGACACACTGCATTTTCTTTTACACGGCTTTGTGCCATAAATCAAACATTCATTTATTTTACGGGAGACGTTGTGCAATCAACATTTACTTCATAATGATAAGTTAAACCAACTTTAACGCATATCCCTGTGTCTCTGTAGTTCTTAAATACTGTATATTCTGTCTCAGTACTCATATTATAAAGCTTACAACATCAACATGTGTCAGTGCTCCCCTAATAGTGGATTCACCTGCTACCCAAGGACACATTAGTGTCAGAGGTGCAAAGATTTAAAGTAGGAGCACAACAGAGTTGAGAAAAGTTCAACTTTATGCAAATGTCCTACAGTGTGTGGAGTGAAAGCTACATGGAACAGTAGCACTTATACACAGCAGTTAGAAACTATCTAAATGCCCATTCTGAATATGCAAAATAAATCTGAATGACCTGATGAATAACAAACTGCAGATTGAGTAAGAACTCAACAGTCTGAAAGTATTATGTTAAAGCAGGGGTCGGGAACCTTTTTGGCTGGGAGAGCCATAAAAGCCAAATATTTGTTTATGTATTTCCTTGAGAGCCATATATTTAATCAATTTGAACGCAACTTTATGCGTGCATTTTTTTAAGAATACCATGTCTCCGAGTACTAATAGCGGTATCAGTGTTGCATTGAACACGTGCTCTTTTATTAAATAAACTAAACGCTTATGTTATTTATCTCATATTTCAGTGTTTACTGCACGGGTGTCAAACTCAAGGCAATTATGACCTATTTAACCTCTTATGTCTGTTGTTGTTTTTGTTGTTGTCCTGCATTTTAGCGCCTTGAGATTGCTTTTAGCTTTGAAAGGCGCTTTACAAATACAATTTATTATTATTATTATATCCGGCCCGCGAGAAAATATCATATGTCTGTCATAACTGGCCCGCCGGTTTTGGTAATTGCATCAATGCATGACACAACCACGGGAAAAGACATTTGAGGAAGTATCTAAATGTGTGAATGAAATGAAAGTTTTTGGAAAGCAAAGGGAAACACACCACAGATTTCTGGGACAATGTGAGCTGGACTGTTTGTGCGACATAATGAAGCATCTCACTGTTAAACCTGCAGCTTCAGGGCCGTGTGATCACGGACATGTATCATGACGAGCTGCCTGTGAGAGACTCTGATGCAGAAGGAAACTTTGGTCACTACGTGTTTCCAAACACTGACAAACCATCTCCACCGCTGTGTTCCCGACAGCATTATGCTGATGCACTGAGAGCATTTGCCGACTTTGCTGCTCAGATATTTTAATTGAACTGCTCAGCAACCCGTCTGCAGTTGACTTAAATATGTTCCATATCTTTTTGCACTTTATCCAATATGTGTATCCTGTTCAATAAATGTGGACCGTGTTTGGCCCTCGACGTAGTCCCAGTTTTTAATGTTGGCCCTCTCTGTGAATGAGTTTGACCCCCCAGGTCTACTGCTTGCTTTGCGCAGTTTCTCCTCAGCTGTTTCGCGAAGGGCAGGGCTCCGCCCAATACACACACACACACACACACACACACACACGTGTGTAAGTCTGTGCGCTGTGCAGTCAGAGACAGAGCAGAGGAAAGGAGAGGGGAGAACTAAAAACAAATCCGCTGCTAAATGTTTTACTTTAAAATGACACCGTATAATTGTTTATTACTTGTTAATCATGTTAAAAAATTGTCTGCGAGCCATATCGCGTCATCCAAAGAGCCATATATGGCTCGCGAGCCATAGGTTCCCGACCCCTGTGTTAAAGGAATGATTTTCTTTTTGGGCTGGGATCCTTTCATTTACTGAATCTGACTGTTGAAACGTGTCTCTCTCAGGTGTCTGTGTGTGGTGGTGGACAGTTTGAGCTGTACAGATGGCTCAATAAGTGCAGCAGCTCAGTGCTGGCTGGTCAGGGCTCTGTCCCTCAATGACGTAATTCGGATCCTGGAGCCTATTCTGCTGTTGCTGCTTCACCCCTCCACTCAGCGCTGCTCCATTCACAACATCAAACAGAATCTCACTGCTGGTAAGTGCATTTCTCAGCATGTCTTGCAAATGCTGTGTAAGTGAATACAGTTTTGAGATGCACCCATTCCAATTTTCTTTCTTTCTAAGATCTATATTTATAATATAATTGATTTGCTTTCATGGAAATTGAAATTCAATTGTATGTTCATAATAAAACCTTGACTATTAAATAACTTACATTTTCACCTTCTCTTACTCTCGCTCTAACAAATCTGAAAGTTTATCCAAATGAGTTTAAGGTTGTTCCTTCATGGCTTATTTTGGACGTGCATGTGTTACAAGTTGCCAGCATTATGTCTTCTTCACTCGCGCTGAAGAACTTCCACATCGACAACTTGTTGTGTGAGTGTGGCTGTTCTGTGTGCGCGACATAAAAACACATAATGCGTGTAATGTGTGTAAATGTATAAAGAAATTGGATACGTGTGACTGATCAGCTGTTGTTTGCTCATGGCTGACCGCCCGGGGGCCGATTGATCGGTACATCTATGATAACATTTCAACCGAATGAATGTCTTCGGTTTGGCTCTATGTATGTTTTATTTTGTTTCTTAAAGGTAATCTGAAAGTTATGAGCAACAAAAGTCGAAGCTCCACCAAAACTTCTGGGACATCTGCAGATTCCATGGCAACAGAAGTCACCACCTTAAATCTCATGAACATTGTGGACCGGGAAAACCTGTGGGCAGAGTTGGACAGTGGCCCCGAGTTGGCCAAAGAACCGGACACTTTAGTTGTATCTAGGAGTGAGAGTGAAGAGACAGACAAGGAGGAGTTTAGAGAGCAAGAGGAGGAGGAAGAGGAGGAGGAAGCGGAGAGCGAACACACTGAGTCAGCTGACACTAGTGGTGCCCAGTTATCCACTGAGAACTCCAGCTCAGGCTCTGTCCCCTACCCCAGTATTGAGGAAGGAGGTGCGGTAAACGGCCTGCGGAGGGTAGAGTCCGAGCACACACAGGCATCTGATTCACTTTCTAGTGAGGATGAGGAGGATTTAGAGCTGGAGGCCATGGCCAGGTCTCGCCTGTTGAAACAGGAGCGTGAGAAGAGAGAGGCCATCGACTCTCTGTTCCGCCATGTGCTCCTGTATCCTGTGGCGGGCGGCTGGCGCCATCTGCTCCAAGGCTTGGCACTGCTAGACAGCCTGCTGAAGAGCAGTGCTGAGTGCCCTCTGGTGGATGCTCTCTCATACACTTCTCTCGACACAAGCTCTGCTGCACATTTAAACCTGGTCTCCAACCTCCTGCAGCGGCACCAACAGGCTCAAGATGGTCAGGGCTTCTACGGCGGCCTGCTGTCCCCTTCCTCCTCCCCCTCTGTGCCCCCATCCCAGCTCATTGAACTGCTGGTGTCCTTGTGCCTGCGATTCCTGCGCTCTCAATACCCTTCCTATCTAAACCTGGGTCCTCTTGACCTGCAGGGGAACAGGGAGGTTCAGGTGAAGAGTGTGGAGGTCCTGACCCGGATGGTGAACCAGCTTGGCTGCATGGCACAGGGACAAGAGGACAATGGGGCCAGTATGGAGCCCACCCGCAGACTCCTCTTAACATGTAAAGTGCAGCAATATGCCCTGCTTACACTTTCTGCATCCATGTACATCAGCCAGAGGGGAACGGACAAGGGACCACCAAAGGAGCTGCTGGATGAGCATGGAGGCCTGTCAGAGGAGAGTCTGGTGAATCTTGGAGGTGGACAGGAACAGTACCCCTTACAAATGGAATTACTGAAACTCCTCCAGGCTCTCATAGTCTTGGAGTACCATGTGTGGCCGGGCGGGGCTGCCTCCGCAGCGGGGTCAGGTGGAGCATCTGGCCAGCCCGTGGAGCCTCGTGAATCCCCAACTGCCACCACCCCGCTTGCTCGTGAATGGCAAACTGCAGTTCTTTTTCAACAGTCCATCAAGGCAGCCCAGTACGTCCAAAGCCACCCCATCACAGCCCAAGGGATGTTCGTTTCTGCCGCAGCCAGGGCTCTGCAGCCACAGTACGGCTATTCCATGCACCCCCACTGGGTGTCACTGCTGTGCTCCTCGCTGCCTTACTTGGGTCGCTCATTAGGCATCATTGTGGCTCCACTCATCAGTCAGATCTGCAGGAACTTGGACGAGATGGTGAAGCTGTACGAGCATGATGGAGGAAAGACAAATCAGAGGTAGACTGAGCACCACTGAAAACACAGACTCTCGCTAACATTTATACACTGTAACAATTTGACAGCTTTAAATGTGTCCTTTTGAATGTTTAGGGGTGCCAGTCAGGTCTCTCTGCTGACATGTACAATTATATCGGTCTCAAAACCAAGAGAACCCATGACTAAAACCCTTAGGAAAAAGTAAATAAAGTCACAGAAGAATATTTTCCACTTCACAAGCTGAATGTAAAACAGTACAAAGACACACTACACACTACTGCCAGAGTGTTGTATCATGGTAATTATACAAGCAGCAGACATCAATTTATTAATCACCAAAATCTGCAAGTTCTAGCCACTCATAAATGTTATCTTTACGGCTGGAAACTAATTTGATATTTAATAAAAAGCGAGGGCAATATTGTGCTTTCAATTATTTCTTTGTATCTTTATTTTATGCATGTTTCTTTCTTCTGATCAGCCTGAGTGGTAGGAGGGAAAACATTGCTCCTGACTACCCTCTCACTCTGCTAGAAGGCCTGACCACCATTACACACTATTGTTTACTGGACAACAAGAGGGTGAGGAAGGAAACACACACTCACACTCACACTCACACTCACACTCACACTCACACTCACACTCACACACACACACACAGATATGCACCTCTTTATATGAATGAGAATGTAAATACCTATTTTCCTCTCTCTTTCTCTCCGTCAGTCCTTGGTTGCCAGCGATCCTGTGGATGTCCGTAATGCACGCAACGCTGTGATTGAGGCACTACCACACATGCTCAGTAGCATGGCATTGTTATGGGGGGTGGTCATGAGGGAAGAGCTTCAGAGGCGAGCATCGGACACTACTCAGAGCAGCAGACACACTTCTACCTCTGTGTACTTCAAAAGCACCAAGGTGTGTACTAACAGATCTGTGTCATTTAAGCTGTATGTGTTTGTTGATCCTGCACTTACACATGTTCTCATTTTAAGCCATGTGCATGTTTTGTTATGGGAAATGCATTCAATTCACAATGTGTGCGTGTTTAGATCTTACGTCAGCGGATACTGGAGTTCCTGGTCCCTCTAACTGGGCAGTATGGGATTCAACTCATGGCTTCACTGGGAGCAGTGTGGAGTAGCAGGAAGAGTAAAAGGAGAAATAAAAACAAAGTAAGCACTGCAGTGTTTCCACAAACCTAGAATCCATCTCACTGAAAGGCTTTAATGCACTTGTCGACATCACTACACTCCTGTCTTCTTTAGGTTTTACCCGTGGCCAGTGAGTCTCGTCTAGCCATTGTGGCTCTGGTGAAATCACTGCACACTTTGCACACAGATACCATCCTACAGTTGGTCAAGGAGGTGGTGAAAAAACCACATCAGATCAAAGGAGAACAGGTACACAATCATACATACAAGCACTTGACTTGACTTGACTTCTGGAAGTTTCTGAAGTCAATTGTCCCTGTTTGTTGTAACATGTTCTACTTTTTCTCTCCATCAGAAGTCAACACTGGTAGATATCCCAATGTTACAGTTCAGCTACACGTATATCCAGAGGTAAGTTGGACATACAATGCAAGTCCCCACCTCAGGTTTAATTACAATTTACAAATGCTCAATATTATCTTCACTATTACTATTGTTGACCATTACACAATCTTGGCGGGAACGTTTTTAGAGACGGGGTCTTCTCAGTAGTTGCACAAAGACCAAAATATAAGCCACCAAATATGAGAACAGCAGAGTCTATTAAATCATTTAAAATGTGTCTTAAGATCCACTTTTACTCTCATGCCTAACATTGCAATTATTCTTGACATGATTTGCATTCTACATTGATATACTCCTGTGTATGTGTGCACTGTGTATTTGTGCATTATATTTAAGTGCTTTTGTCTTGTGCTAATCCTTTGTGCTTAATTGTGTTTATTTTATAGCACTTTGGTACAAATGTTGTGTTTGTGTTTAAGCACTCTATAAATACATTTGACCTTGACCTATCATAACCACTTCTGTTTCTTTTTGTAGTGTTTCAGCTCAGACTCTGCAGGAAAACGTGGCTCCTCTCCTCAGTTTGTTACGGGAGTCAGTTCAGCTCAACCTGGCCCCTCCTGGGCACTTCTTGCTGCTGGGGTCAGTTTTGAACATATTAAGTACTTATTCAAGGTTCAAGGTTCATTCATTGTGCCTGTACAACACAGGGTTGCACAACAAAATGCAGGTGTAGTCCCTTTGTGCTACACAGGACACATCGTTCTTTTAAATTTGCATCAGGAGGAATGTAAACGGAGGCAACAGCATTACTCTGATTAGTAGTAGTAATACTTCTGTACATCTTACACAGACCGTATCAAGGCAAACACACCAAACGCAATACAGTCCATGACATTGACAATAATTGGCTTGCTGATTGTTTTTGCTCAAACACATTTCCTTTTTAATATTTCTTTTTGTAAAAATATGGTACTCAGTAACAGATTCTGTCTTGCAGAATACTCAATGACTTTGTCAATCGGCTCCCCAACCTGGACAATAAGAAGGACACTAAAGACCTGCAGGTATGATGCGTGTTCTACGATTTAGATAGCGAGTGAGTGAGTGCATGTGAGAGACTTTGGTGATATTGACGGTGACATTATTGTGCAGGAGGTGACTCAGCGGATCCTCGAGGCAGTGGGTGGGATCGCTGGGTCATCGCTGGAGCAGACCAGTTGGCTCAGCCGCAGCCTTGAGGTCAAAGTTCAGCCACAGGTGTGCCCTGAAGCGGACGAACCTGATGATGCAGACGTGGATGGGGACCATAATGGTAACTTTGCATACCTCTGACAAATACATGCAGCCATGAACTCATCTGCAATGATTGAGAAAAATTAATCCAGGGGATCAATTTAAATATATAGATAGTTCCGGTCCTTGATTATGATGATGGCTGAGCCGCGTTCAAAGCCGGTGTTAAATTACGTCAGAATTACAGAGCCAAACAAATTGATTCAAAATGTACTTTTCCTGACATAGTTTGGCGTTACCTGTCGAAGAATTGTCACCTGCTTGTAGAGACCGTTGCAACGGAATTGCATTGCTAAGCAACAGCTTGGGTCCATGGCTACTTCCTGTCAGCTGATGTCATTCACATACACTGCAACAGGGGACACATTTAGGATGTTTATGTTTACTGTGAAAGGGTCTATATGTTGCTCCCTCCCAGAATTATTATAAGCTTGTTAACGGTCACAAGTGAACTACTGTTCTTTCTCTTCTTACCTCCTTGTCAGAGTCGATGGCTCAAGCGAGCACCATGGTTTCCTCTTCGGCTCCCTCGGTCTACAGCGTGCAAGCTCTGGTACTCCTGGCTGAGGTAGGGTTTTGCTTATGGTGAGAGGATGAATGGGTGAATCTTTTTGTGTTTTGTAATGTTTAACACGTACTCTTGCTGTATAGGTCTTGGCACCACTTCTGGACATGATATACCGCAGTGATGAGAAGGAGAAAGCTGTTCCTCTCATTACTCGTCTCATGTACTATGTTTTCCCCTACCTGAAGAACCACAGGTAACTAATGTTCAGGGCTATCTTAATGCTTACAGCTTTGGTCTCTTTAGCCTCAGTAGACTTCCTCTAACTTGGGCTTTCTCTCCTCTAGTGCCTACAACATGCCCAGCTTTGAAGCGGGTGCTCAGCTGCTTAGCAATCTTAGCGGGTATGCCTATACCAAAAGGGCCTGGAGAAAAGAGGTCTTTGAGCTCTTCATGGACCCCCTCTTCTTCACCATGGATGCCTCCTGTGCTCCCAGGTTTGTTTGTTTGATTAGACGCTGCCCTCTTTCAGTAGTTATTGTTTTATGCTTTTTTTTATGGGGAATTACATATTTCCAAGACACTTAAACTGGTGCTTTTACATGGTTCTTTGGGGAGATACTCTAAGCCTTACATATCTGTCATTATCCATTAGCATAATGCAATGGATAGATGTTATTTATGGCAGTGAACATGAAGGATGACATCATCTAAAGTCCATACATTCAGGACTTGGGGCTTACTACTTGGACAGTAGAGTAGTCAGTCTGCTGCAGCAGAAAGTCTGGTGGTGACCATTTTTATTTGTCATTTAGGAGACGCTCTTATCCAGAACGAATTACAGTGAACTAACTACAGGGACAGTTCCCCTTGAGCAACTCAGGGTTAAGTTTCTTGCTCAGGGTCATAATGACCAAGCGACTTCATTTGCTGGACAAATCCAGGAGTTGAAACAGCTCAAGATTCAGAGCGGTTGAAAAAGGTTCATGCTATTCTTCCGCCTCTTTTCATGGCAGTAACCATGTGACTCTTGAACAACAGGATGTTCCAACCAGTGTTCAATGTGTGCTTGAAGGAGAGCAGGTGACACTTATTTATAAATACAGTACATATCTATTTTTTCATTTTATTTATTCAACCTTTACTTAACCAGATAATAAACAATTGAACACAAAACAAACAATAAATGTATATCTGATCATTGAGGATTTTATGAGTAGTTTCTCCAGAAGATATAATATAATATCAAATATGCCACAGTATGTCTTGGCCAGGACCGTTCTACTAGTCATAACTTCTGTAATAAATATATCATTAGAGTTTACAGCAGAAGAAGGAAGCGCTGCAAGGCTCTGATGGCTGATCCGACAGGTGCTCTTTAGTAAGGTAGTAAGATCCAGGAAGTCTTGCTTAATATTAAGTGGTGCAGAAAAAAACCATGGCACTCCTTCAGGTGAAATTATATCATAAATGTTTTCTTTGAGCATACAGGCAATCTTAGTCTAGATATATCATAGTATTTTAAATAATGCAGCACTTTAATACATATAATTACTCCGTTATATAATGTTACAAACATGTTTTTAAAAAGATGTTTGTGTGTGTGTGTGTGTGTGTGTGTGTGTGTGTGTGTGTGAGGTTTTATGACCAGAGCTTACAGAGGGATGAGTAAATAAATGCGTTAAAAGCATTCTGGTTAATACTGCACATCAAGGTTTTTGTACTTAAATTAAATTTTCTTGCTGCTTTCAAAAAAAGTATTTTGTCTGTAAGGTGTATTTAGTTTTATTACACTAATGAATTGGAGTTGACCGATGTCTAATGTCCTATTCTTGACTGCCCTGTGTTCTCTATAGTTGGAAATCCATTATTGACCACCTGCTGACTCACGAGAAGACCATGTTTAAAGACCTCATGAGTGAGTACAGCCTCTAGGGAATGTTTGTGGTGCTGTAAAGATGCAATTGTAATCTAAAGGTGAGGGTTTATCTGTGACACAGAAGGCCGCCAGTTGCCCACCCTTGGTCTAGATCAATAAAATGGAGATAATGGAGAAGCATTGCTGCAGAGATGTTAAGGGAACAGATGTATAGTGATGGAGAGAGCTTATGGAGATTGTTAAAATTATCCATTCATAAAAATAGAGAAGAGGGTTTAACCTCCACGTTTTCAAAGATGGACAGGTCAAGAATTGTTTTCAAACCAGTGCAGTAAGAAAGTCATTTCTGCTAGTGGTGTTTAATTCAAGTTACAGAGACACTTTTTGATGATTTTCTAACCTGTATTTCTCTGTGCTGCAGGCATGCAGAGTGGTTCCCTGAAACTGTTCACTAATGTAGACCAGAAGCCCATGCTGCTGAAGCGCCAGGCATTTGCCATGTGTAGTGGAGAACTCGACCAGTATCATATGTATCTGCCGCTCATTCAAGGTGTGGTGCTGTTACTGAATATTCATGTAGATTTGTATTTAAATATGTTTAACCTAGTGGTACAAATAGACATTCTAGTTGACCGTGTTTTTTGTTTTTAACAATTATTAAACTTCACTCCCTCTCCTGTCAGAGCGTCTCTCTGAAGCCTTGCGTATGAACCCTAGCCCTGGTGTTATAGGCCAGATGTTCCTGATGTTTCGTGTTCTCATGTTGCGGATTTCGTCCCAGCACCTCACATCTCTTTGGCCAATCATGGTCACAGAACTGGTACGATCCCATCTTCTAAGAGCCTGGCTTTATACACACAGGACCAATACTGTACAACTGTTTATTTTAATTAACGTCAATTGAATCCAATCCTTGTTTTACTTTGTTTTTAGATTCGCATATTTGCACGTCTAGAGAAAGCTCTGCAGTTAGATAAAGACGTCTCAAAGTGAGTTGATTATTTTATTCACATTTTATTGACGTTCTGTTGACACTTTCACTCAAATAACTTTTCTTGGGTACCATCTAGGATGGCTAAAGTGGTGCGGGGAGCCGTTGACAGAAATGGACCAGTAAATTTCTCTCAGGCAGAGTTGGATATGTACTTGTCAGCCTGCAAGTTTCTGGACACCTCCCTGGCTTTTCCTCCAGAGAGGATGCCTCTTTTTCAGATGTAAGAGCCCATTTCAGGACAAAAGGACTTTGAAAAAATGTATTTATATATGTTGTGGTGATGCTTTAGTTATTGTGTCTGTGTATTATTTACTGTCCTACCTTCACTGTGTAACCACTTGTTTTCTATGTACAGGTATCGTTGGGCATTTGTCCCTGAAGTGGATGTGAGCCGCTACTGTGGCCCAGAGACTGCGCTGATAGAAGGCGAGCAGGAATGCACACCTCATGTTGTCAGAGTACTGGAAGCGATAGAGCAGCGATATGGGGTAAGATCATATGTGGGTTTAAACAGCCAACATAAAACTTCTAGTCATTCTCATTCAAAACAAAAGTCTATACTCTTGAATGGTCATTTTGATGAGATGCTTTCAATTACTGTCGATCCCGAAATAATGGTGTCAAAGGATCGTCAATGACATCAGCAGGCAGGAATGTAGGAGGAGGTTCAGACACATTAATATCTACAAAAAAACACCATAAATTAAGATTCAAGGAGGGATCAAAGAAATGAAGATACGAATAAACTCCACATTAGGAAGAGTTGAAGTGGGTAAATAAGCAAGCACTTTTGAAATGTTAGGCAGTGTGCTATTGCGTTTTATGCTCAGTAAACTTATAATTTCATTAAACTCTACCAGACTCAGTGTGTTATTTGAATTGTTGAAAATATCTGTGGAGAACCTAAAGACTCTGTGCACAGCTGTAGGATCTCTCTCTTATACTTGTAGGGATAGCGGTCCATTGTTTTGTTGCTGTAATTGAAAAAAGCGGTTTGAGAAAATCTTGTTGAGCAATGTTTAATATTTCATGAACTGAACTGTTAGAATAAATTGATACAATACAGACTGTTGAAACTGAACATACAAAGTCCAAACGTCCCATTCATTCGGGTTGTGTTTTGTGAAATGACCACATCTCACTCTTGTTATTCCAGACACTGAATGGGCTGAGTGAGGAATCTTCCACAGAGCATTTGGAGTTCCCGCTGCTCACCCAACGCTCACTGTCCTCCATCACCCAGCTGTTGCCTTTCCTTCGCACCCTTTGCTGTTCATTCCAGGGCCCGTCCCCCCACAGCCACTCTAAGCCACACTTCCCAGTAGCTGACTACCCAGCAGCCAGTGCACAAGCAGTCCTGAAGAAGCTGGAGTACATCACTGAAGAAGAGTTCCTGGACTCCATGGAGAGTTAGAACTCAAGCATGAAGCTTTCTCCAACTAAGACCTCTTCTCAAGCTCTTTGACCTTGCAGCCATACTAGTGGAATAACTAAAATAGGTACATCCGGTGATAATGTTGTAGTGTGAATTAGACAAAGGGAAATGTTTTGCGATTATGTTTTTTAATGTTTTATCTTGTCTGATCTCCAAATAAATAGGTGTACCTCTGAGGTGCTCTCACACTGAATCTGTATTGGAAAAGCCAAGGGACTTTGTCGTAGTTATTTCAGCGGGCTTTTGGTTATCTGAAAAAACGTGGCATAAGTAATCTTCACAGATGACCGGAATGCTTCTGTCTCTCTCAAGGACGAGTATCATCTTAATTGCAAAATATGCACACATTGAGATTGTGTCAGTGTCGTCTCACTATGATAACCTATTGTTATTATTTGGCGTGCACCTTATAATAACTGTAGTTCCAGTAAATTGTTTTTAGTTTGACACCAAATAGCAGATTCACTGTGAAGAACCTCATTAAGTATTGTTAATGTGTTCTGTTGACTTTTTCATAACCTCTGGTTAACCACACTTTCTGGTGCGTGCATACTTAATGTCTGTCTGACTCGGCGAATGTAAAGACTACAGTATATTGCTGCTGTTGTAAAGGTACTTTCTCGCTTTTATTGTAAGGGATTTATGTTAAGAGTTATGAGTTAGTTACTCAATGTGATTTGTGTACACCATGAAAGCTCTTTGAAATATGATTCAGTGTACCCCGCTAAAATACATGCTTGCCATTTTTGGTGTTCAAGGGAAATCAACGTTTCTTTGTAGTTCATGGATAGTTTTTACAACTGCCTGTTGTCTTTTTTTCCCCACAATGCTGAATGCTTAAGTAATTTATTTTGGATGTTTTAAAGGACCATGTCATCTTTTTGAATTAACAGAAATAAGACTTATTGAATTAAATATTAAACTCAAAGACTGTGTTTTCACTTTACAGCTTAAGTTGCTTGTTTCTCTGCATTTGCGTTGGAAATATATTGCTGAGGGACTCAACTGTGACAAAAGTTGAATCAAGTTGACTTTTCAGTCCCTGAAGTCCTCCTGCCTACATGTCGAAGTATTCGTTGGTAAGACACTGAACACTGAACCCTCCCACCTTAAATGTAGTTTGCATATTTCCATTTACCAACAGGCAAAGCATTGTGTTTCATGCAAATCATCCACACAATATTCAATGTCACATCACTGCACACAGTCATCAGCACATCTTTCGGGCCATGTCTCCATGAAGACGGGCATAAACAACATCCATAGAAAGTTGTTCTCTTTTTCAGCTGACCAAATGAGAAAACGTTATCATATAAGGATTTTTTTGGTGATGTCACATATTCAACAAGACTTATTTACAATCTGTGACCACACTGCGAGAGTGCAATTGTAATATTGTATTTAGTGTCATCATCGGGGGAACTTTTGTATTTTTGACAAAGTGCAGACAATTGTATGATAATATGCATGTGTCTGCATCAACAAATGAGCTGAACATTTGATCTTTTATAAAACCTGATGGAGATAGTCCCTCCAGTGTTTGTCTAGTCCAGATTTAAAAGCGTCAGGGGACGGTGCTGTCACAATGTGGTTTGGTAGAGAGTTCCAGTCGTTTATGATTCGGTTACTAAAGAACTGTTGTCTTATCTGTCTGTTCGCTCTGGGTTTGATCAACTTCAGAGAGTGTCCTCGAGTCCTGTCACTGCTGTGTCTGGGGAGTAACGTATCCGTGTCCACCTTGTATTCGTTGTTCAGGAGTTGATACGTGACAATCATGTCTCCTCTGCGGCGTCTGTATTTTAGTGATGGCAAGCCTAGCAACTTCAATCGAAACGAGTAGTCCTTGTCTGCGAGGTCAGGTATCAGTCGTGTGGCTCTACGTTGGACCTGTTCCAAGGCGTTTATCTGGTACTTGCTTGCCTGGATTCCAAACTGGTTCCGCATACTCCAAAATTGGTCGGACAGGGCTCTTGTATAGCAATACGAGGGTTTTTCTTTCCAGATGCGTAAAAGATCGTCTAATTATCCCAAGGACATTGTTAGCCTTCTGTGCAATATTGTCGACGTGTGCCTTGAAGTTGAGGTTTTTGTCGATGATGACACCTGAGGACTCGTTCTTCGTCCTTTTCGAGTAGGTTGACTATACTGCCAGTGTCGTACATTTCTTTCTAATATTTTTATGTATTTTTTGTATTTTTTTCTGTACAATAAATAATAAATATTTTGGAAATACATTTTATTTTGAAAAAACAAACCACGGGAAGAGGCGCTCATTTTCTATACAATGCGCACGCCACCAGGACGCTGAGCTTTGTCTGTAACAAAAGAAGAGGGTGGGCACTTTCTTATCAAGTTGACACTCATTGGCTCATGAAGGTTGTAAAAAACCCATTGAAGCTCCGATTGGCTCAAATTAAGTGTCAATCTAATGCTAAGAGCCCGTGCTAAAACCAGGACGTGTCTGAACCGTGATGAGCGTACAAGATATTCGTTATGACTGTTTATGATCACACAATGTAAAAATCGATCAGCTGATTTCACAGCTTGCAACAGCTGTTTCATGGACTTTTATCGATGTGACGATGTTCACAGTGGATATCTTTTTACCTCGTAAGAGGTTTTAAACCTCCCCAACTACTGCCGTGTGAGGCACTGATCTGTGACTTTTACCTGTAATATCGCTGCTAAATGCTTTACAATACTTTATAATCCCACTAAAGCTAGTTTTTAAATGTATATAAAGGTGACTAAAGTTTGCTGGTAATTAAGCCCTATAAAACATTTCATATATATTTCAGACACTTATGAATCATTGTCTGAAGCACAGCGTAACTAAACGCGTCACTTCCGGTTTCTACTACGTTTGTATTGCTGGTTGTGTACTTCAGCTATTCAATTCATTTTTGTTATATTCTTGATCACATCGGCTAACGACCTGTCAGTTATCTAAACCTACACTTGTACTCCTTAAGCACTTACAACTCTCTCCTTATCCTTCTTCTCTTAGCGACTCTCGCTTAATCCTCAGTTGTTTACACTCCTTTCAGCTCTGCTAACGTTAGCTACTTGGCAGCTAGCGATGGCGTCTCTCTCTTCATTTTCTGCTCTGTTGGGCCAGAGAATTGGCTGACTTTCTGGGGAACTCCTGGTCTGATTAGCAGTGACGGCATCCATCCTACTTTGGATGGAGCGGATCTCTTATCTACTAATATTACAATGTTTATTAGTGGACCTAATCCAGTTGAGACCAGGAGGCAGAGTTGCAGTCTTACACACTTCTCTGTACTTCCTTCCGGGCAGTCGCCCACTCAAATCCCCATAATGACTGTGTCTGCCCCACGTCCACTGAAATTAATCAAATCAATGTTAAACAGAGGGGGAGTTATAGCCTACAAAAAAACCTAATAAAAATGAACACCACCGCTGCTAAAGTGCAACTAAGTAGAACAATTAAATGTGGGCTCTTAAACATCAGATCTTTGTCATCTAAAACTGGACTAGTAAATGATTTAATATCAAATAATAAGATTGATTTATTTTGTCTCACTGAAACTTGGCTGAGACATTAAGAATATGTCAGTCTAGATGAATCCACTCCGCCTCGCCATAATAATACTCACATTCCTTGAGGCACAGACCGAGGAGGTGGAGTTGCAGACTCAAGCTTATTAATCAACCCTAAACCTAAAAGCCTTGTTCTTACGCTTTCAAACCCAACATGGAAAACAATAAAGCCAATTGTATTTGTTATACTGTTCTGAATTTATATCTGAATTCTCAGAATTTAGTCCTTAAAACAGATAAAGTAATTATCATAGGTGACTTTAATATTCATGTGGCTATCGATAACGACAGCCTTAATAACTTGTTTATCGCATTAGATTCCATTGGGTTCAGTCAGAATGTACATCAACCAACTCACCGTTTAAACCACACCCTGGACCTTGCAAAAAGTCCAGTGTTGAATTAACTCCCAGAGTTGATGTCAACACTTTGTCAGGGTTTATATTTGTCCACACTTTTCAGAGTTAAATGAACTCTTTCATAATAGTTAAATATGTAACACTGTGCCAGAGTTCCTTCTTTAACTCACAAAACAGAGTTAAAGTAACACTAATTAATATTATGTTATTAAATAATATATTATATATTTTCATGGTATAATGTACAAACTTTCATCTGAATCATTGTATGAGCTTTGAATATCAAATGGCTTATGGAATTTAAGCTCAGACATTTTTATTATGAACCTTTCCTCACTTTGTAACACTCGAAATGTACGATGATGGTCATCAAAAGAATTCTCGGTGAATAGCATGTTTCTTAAGAAACAAAATGTTTTAATTTCAACCAAAAGTACATCACATATTTGACAAAAGATAAACAAGTCCACATGTATATTCTACACCATCAACTTTAACCCAACTAGTTGAGAAAACATCTTTTGACAAAATCATTTCAAGCATTTCATTGTTGACCACATTCACATCTCTGAGGGAATAAGTCTTAATTGGTCCACACTCTTTATTTGAGGGTGAAGGTTTCCCAGTGATAAGCAATAGCCATCTGATGCTTTTTAGCAAGTGATTTTGTTATGTTTTTGAAATAATCTTTAAACATCTTGTCTTTGGCTTCACACCTCATAGACCACATATACAGTGGGTCATAGAATTATGCTTAGGTAGCAAGTTTCTATGTGGATACAAGTGCTTAAATAGTTTGTGGTGGTCAACAATCAAATGCTTTAAATATATTGTCGTAGCTAGAGTGAGAAAAAGTGAAACAACCATGTTCATTATTTTAAGTAACAAGAGTAACACATTCCAGTTTTAGTTTCCTGCAGGAATAATGTCACCAAACAGTGGGATGTTTTTCACAAGACACAATGTCTGAATAAAATTCAAACCAATGCCAGTGCCAGTTCTCACACTGAGTCACACCCTCAAGAAGGTCATGCATTATATCAAATGAGTAATTATTTCAAACATGAAAATACTTCAATGAGTTAAGTGTAGAAGTGTAAGTGTAGTACAAGGACTTAAATTCTGGGTTGTCTTGGAGACATTTGTAATGCATATCAAAAATATTTTTTCCACGAAGGATCACTTTGGGATCTTCCTCACTGTATACTGTTTGAGAATCATTCCTCTCAATCAAACACTACTAAGACGACTAAGACTACTAAAACTACTAAGACTACTAAGACTACTAAGACTAAGGACTTGGGTTTCCAGTAATTTTATATAATTTATCAACGGTTCCAGTACAACACCATCAACTTCTGGCTGCTGGGATACACATGAAATCGGTCAGTATTGTTTTAGCCTCTTACTCAGAGAGTGAGACCAGTACTAGCTGGTCAGGCAGTCTGGCTCTCAAGTCTCTGACTCTGGGTGACTCCTTCATTTTCCCCACATCAATGTTATACACTGTTGTCTGCAAGAATGTGTAAAAATTCAGTAACGCAGCATCGTATGACAAATTAAACACAAAATGGGTTTTGGAAAGTTCGTCGAAAGCCTCGAGGTAGGGATCGGTTTGCCTGCCGTGGGATGAGATGCTTATCCATGGTGATGTAGAAGCTTTCAATCTTGCTCTTCTGACATCCAACAGCGAGGAGGTATGGCTGCCGACCCTGCTGGTTGCGGAGATGCTCCTCCAAACTGCAGCATGACTAGGGTTGAGATAAAGAAACCTAACATTACACACAAGAATAATGTGCAGCCACAGAGAAAACTACATTATAGAAGTGATCAGTTATTCAAACATCTTCTTAAGGCTAGTGCAAGATGGGAATGCTTGTGAAGACTTCATTTCAATTTCATTCACTTTTTAACAACCCTCTTTTACACATGTGGCTAAGAAGGTGACGTGACAATTATAATCACCTTAATAATATAATTACCTGATGAAAGACTAAGTCTTTTTGGAGATATGGCAAGTGCTTTAAACAAGCTAAACAAATACAACTCACTTGTTGTCTCAAGATCACTTCCTGTGGGACTCTCTGCTGACTGCAACAAGCGACGCAACTCTGGTGTTGAAGTAAGCCTCTTAGTCTCTTTTAGGACATTTGGACTGAAGAACACATCCCATTTCTGAAGGAGCCTGGAGGAAGTTTCATGATCAAATAGGAGGGGGAAGTCTTGAGTCCTTTACGAAAGAAGATATTACTGTTACTACTACAGGAAATGCATCAAGCCATTGTAAACATTTAATTCCAAACTTCCCAATCCTTTGGTATCCAGGAATCTTGGGAAGGTGGAGAGGATATCAACACCTCTGCTTGGGTCATTAACAAGCTTCTGACGGTGCTGAAAGGTTTCTCTCATTTTCTGAAAAATCAGGGAATTGTCTGTGGTATGGTTGAGCAAAGACATGGCCTCTTGGCAACCATTCCCATCCAGCTGCCTTTCTACATTAACAGCTCTTTGGACATTTGGGGTCCGTGGAGAAGAGTCCATAGGGCTATTTGGTGATGGTGCAGATCCTCGACGAATCTTTCGTTGGATTGCTTTCAGATAACATGAAATGTATCCTGTGCTGCTTGCAGCATCATAGAAGTGTTCCTGAAATAAAACAAAAAATAATTTTGGTCATATTGTCAATGTCATACAAATGCCGTGTCATAATATGCACGTTTGATATGCAACTTTCATGCAAACAATAATAAGGAATATTACATAGCCTTTCTTGGTATATGGATCCTTGAGGGAAGGGAACGGTGTCACTATCCCAAGAGCATACTCTTCTCTTATTGCTTTAGTGGGGATGTGCCCGAGAGGAGATATTAAATTCTTAATCAAAATTTGCACAATGGGCAGTTATTTGGCACAAATGAAACAATATAAAAAACACTCATGATTTTCAATCATGCGAGCTACCAGTATGTTAACCATTTGTCTTCTTGTGGCATCTTTTAATGTTTCTATTGTTTGGTATTTCTGTAGTACTTCTTCACCACCAGACTTGCCTCTCAGCACAGCTCCAATCAACTACGGTAATAAAGAAAACATGACGCAAAACATAATGATAAACAGCTTTTCTAGAGAAAGTGTTAAGACTACTGAGAAACAAGCTTTATTATGACCCGTTTAGCAGAATCCCCGATTCTTTGATATTGATATTCACAGTTGATGCACTTGAGCTGAAGCTTGAATTGGACTCATCAGAAGCAGAGGAAAAGGACCATTCGGAGAACTCTAAAGAAAAAGAAAAGATATTGATAATGTTATTCTGTTGAGTGAGGTGTTTGATTATACCTTCCTTTTTATCTAACTGTCATCTGAGAAAACTGTCAGCACCACGTTGCCTCGTCCAATGAGGTCTCTGAATATTTCTGTATCAACTTCTGTCCCTGTTGCATCCTTGTATACAACGTTTGCATCAGGTGGCAGGCAACATCTCTCCATGACTGGAAAAGACAGATCAGACTGAATGTGCTTTGAAGTACAGCAGTTTCTTGCCACAAAGCAAATTGCTTTTCCAAATACATTGTTCACATAAAAACATGTTCACCATTGTATAATAATTAGACAAATCAAGCATTTCCCCTGACACACACAGACTGTGTGACACAGACACACACTGACAGTAAGCCAAGCTGAAGTAGAATTACACACCTTTTTCATTGAATGGTAGAAAGTCAAACTGTCCTTCAACTGCATCCAATTTCACACTTCTGCCGTTGTCTGTACTTCACCTGGACCAACATATTTACTGAAACATGCAAGAAAGTTTGTTAAAATTAATTGAAATGTAAATAGAATAGTAAAACACTATAACTTAATACAGTGAAGGCACCCTAAATGTAAAAGAAACACCATTTAGGACCAAGAGGATATTATTGCAGCTATGAATTTTCATGTTAACTTTTGTTCAAGAGATGGTTTTAAGGGTATGACAGATCTGCAGCCCACCTTTGAGCTTCTTTGAAACAAAACCATGCATTGACCAAGTACATATGGGCATTAAAAAAGGTACATACCTATAAAAGATAGCTTGTCATTTTGATAAATACTGGATACTACAAGACAGTAACACTCTATGGTCATATACACTAAGAAAACTCAGTTTCCTTGGCCATTAGTTGGGGTTGTAAACAAGACCCCAGCAGGAGGTTGGATGTCATGTTGCAATACGTTGTACAGAAATGTGCCTAGAACTGGTTGCTACAGTAAAGCTAAGCAAGTAATACAAGCCAGTGAAGAAAGACAGACAATATTGTGCTGATGCTCACACATTTCTTGACCCTACTTGTATAGGCAAAACCCAGTACAAGAACCCAGGCCTTCATGATTGAATTACCAAGACAGTATCCAAGTAAACAGAAAGTCAGAATATTTCATTCAGCATTTATTTATTTGCCATCATGCAATAGGACAGGTTGGACAAGCCAATGCCATCTTTAGACTCCAGCTTTCATCTGGTTGTTGGGTGGTAGTGCCAGGCCCAGGTGGATCCCCACGGTCAGTCCAAACTCCTTGGTGGCATGTTTCTCATGGACCTCAGGCTTCAGCTGATAACCCTTCTCCCTATCAAAGCAGTCCAAGGGAGTGAAGTAAAGTGGTTTCTCTCCCAGGACACCTTGCAATCGTGTACGCCAGCCCTCAAGCATGGTGCCGCGGACCTCAGAGGGAATGTGAGAAGGAGCCCAGAAGATCTGAGGAGCCAGAACCTGGAAGCCACAGTAGTGCAGGATGCCATTCTGCGAGAGAGAGAAACACATTAGTGTTGAGTCACTTGAAATGTTACAGCGATCACTCTTTTATTGCTTAGTTGATGCAGTACCTGCAGTGGCCACAGTGTGACATTCATGTCTCCATTAATGCCATTTGAACTAAACATGGACTCATGAGACCCAGTTGTGAAGGAGAGCATGGCCTTCTTGTCCTGTGCAGAAAACCAAGAAATTAAAGCATAAAAACAAACCGCTTTACCACAGTAATGCAAACCTCTCCATTTGATATTTTACCTTAAAGATTCCCTGGCTGTAGCGTTTCTCTTGGGAGTAGGCAAAGCCCAGTGTGAGCACCCGGTCGATCCAACCCTTCATGATCGCAGGAACAGTGAACCAGTACATGGGGAACTGAGAAGTAGGCCTTGAAGTTAGTGCAACACAGAGTCAGGGCTTAAACACACGTTAGTCACTCAGTCTCTACCTGAAAGATGATGAGGTCTGCCTCAGTGAGTTTGCATTGTTCTTCAGTGATGTCAGCACACAGTTTTCCCTCCTCCCATGCGAGATTAGTCTCCTGTGCATAACGGAAGTGATCTGCATTCTTAACTTCTCCTGCAGAGACAAAATGATTATAATTCTGAAAACCAGAATAAAACGAGACGCTAAAATTCAAAGAAATTCCAGATAAATATTTGTATACCAGTGATGTCCTCAGCAGTAGCAGTGGCTTTAAACTTCATGGCGTACAAGTCAGATACTTGAACTGTGCAGCCCTGGGCGGCTAAAACTTCCTCAGCAGCATCTTTGGCTGCAGCATTGAATGACCCCGAGCTCTGGTGTGCATATACAATCAACACTCTCTTTGCTGCTAAACAAAGAAATAGAAGATTACAATTAGCACATGTCAGAAACTCAGCAAATTAAACATAGTACAAATCTATGAGGCACAACAAGAGACACATACTGTCAAAAACCCTCAGCAAATACAAGAACACAGAGTTAAAAAGGTACCCATTCTGAAGTGATGCCTTGCAAATGATGAACTTGTGGAGTGTCAATGGAAAGAGTAGCTCATGCTTGAACAAAACTGAAGCTGCTGCTTTTATACAACACAACACTCATTTATCACAGGTGCTGTCAATCATCAATCAATGTCATTGTTCAATCAGCTGCCATCTCTCAGGACTCATCAACATATTTACATATACTTATTAGGACTGCATTTTTAAATGGAGAGAGGAACCTTTGCACCACTAAAAGCTAAGAATATTTAGGTTATCAACCAGTTGCAGATTTAGCCCGTTTCAAACACAGGATAACGTTAAAATAATACTCTTGCACATACATTTTCTCATTCAAGGCAATGTGTGCTTTTCCCATTTTAGGGGTCTCCTTTGTTCACTAATAGAACATTGATGAGTTTTAATAGTTGATAGGCATTTGTCAAATCACGAAAGACATTGTTCATATTTTAAATGATGGAGGCATTCTGGTGTTTATGATGCAGACTTCATCTCTGCGGCCTCTGTTTTTTAAACCATCCCAACATACAGTATGTTGGTCCTCATTGCGCTTCATATTGAGCCTCTGGCTGCTTTCCCTCTGTGACGGGAAGGAACCATGCGTTTTGCCGGTAGGCATGTTTTGTGAGGTGTTGAGCTACATAACCCCAGATTTCTTGCAACATTGCATGAAGTACTTGTATGTTTCACACTACACATGTCAAGTATGTTGGTGCGTGCAGTTCAAGGGTATGGCAGATCTGCAGCCCACTTTGAAACAAAAACATGCAGTGACCGAGTACATATGGACATTAAAAAAGGTATATACCTATAAAAGCTAATAGCTTGTCATTTTGCTAAATTCTGGATACTACAAGAGTGTAACACCCTATGGTCGTATACACTAAGAAAACTCAGTTTCCTTGGCCATTAGTTGGGGTTGTAAACAAGACCCCAGCAGGAGCTTGGATGTCATGTTGCAACACGGTGAACAGAAATTTGCCTACAACTGCTTGGTAAAGTAACATTTACTGAACACTGCCATTTAAGCTGAGAAAGAAATACAAGCCAGTGGTGAAGCACAGACTAATGTCGTGCTAATGCTCACATGTCTCACTACATTTCTTGACCCTACCCGTATAGGCAAAACCCAGTACAAGAACCCAGGCCTTCATGATTGAATTACCAAGACAGTATCCAAGTAAACAGAAAGTCAGAATATTTCATTCAGCGTTTATTTATTTGCCATCATGCAATAGGACAGGTTGGACAAGCCAATGCCATCTTTAGACTCCAGCTTTCATCTGGTTGTTGGGTGGTAGTGCCATGCCCAGGTGGATCCCCACGGTCAGTCCAAACTCCTTGGTGGCATGTTTCTCATGGACCTCAGGCTTCAGCTGATAACCCTTCTCCCTATCAAAGCAGTCCAAGGGAGTGAAGTAAAGTGGTTTCTCTCCCAGGACACCTTGCAATCGTGTACGCCAGCCCTCAAGCATGGTGCCGCGGACCTCAGAGGGAATGTGAGAAGGAGCCCAGAAGATCTGAGGCGCCAGAACCTGGAAGCCACAGTAGTGCAGGATGCCATTCTGAGAGAGAAACACATTAGTGTTGAGTCACTTGAAATGTTACAGCGATCACTCTTTTATTGCTTAGTTGATGCAGTACCTGCAGTGGCCACAGTGTGACATTCATGTCTCCATTAATGCCATTTGAACTAAACATGGACTCATGAGACCCAGTTGTGAAGGAGAGCATGGCCTTCTTGTCCTGTGCAGAAAACCAAGAAATTAAAGCATAAAAACAAACCGCTGTACCACAGTAATGCAAACCTCTCCATTTGATCTTTTACCTTAAAGATTCCCTGGCTGTAGCGTTTCTCTTGGGAGTAGGCAAAGCCCAGTGTGAGCACCCGGTCGATCCAACCCTTCATGATCGCAGGAACAGTGAACCAGTACATGGGGAACTGAGAAGTAGGCCTTGAAGTTAGTACAACACAGAGTCAGGGCTTAAACACACGTTAGTCACTCAGTCTCTACCTGAAAGATGATGAGGTCTGCCTCAGTGAGTTTGCGTTGTTCTTCAGTGATGTCAGCACACAGTTTTCCCTCCTCCCATGCGAGATTAGTCTCCTGTGCATAACGGAAGTGATCTGCATTCTTAACTTCTCCTGCAGAGACAAAATGATTATAATTCTGAAAACCAGAATAAAACGAGACGCTAAAATTCAAAGAAATTCCAGATAAATATTTGTATACCAGTGATGTCCTCAGCAGTAGCAGTGGCTTTAAACTTCATGACATACAAGTCAGATACTTGAACTGTGCAGCCCTGGGCGGTGAAAACTTCTACAGCAGCATCTTTGGCTGCAGCATTGAATGACCCTGAGCTCTGGTGTGCATATACAATCAACACTCTCTTTTCTGCTAAACAAAGAAATAGAAAATTACAATTAGCACACGTCAGAAACTCAGCAAATTAAACAGTAGTACAAATCTATGAGGCACAACAAGAGAGGCATACTGTCAAAAACCCTCAGCAAATACAAGAACACAGAGTTAAAAAGGTACCCATTCTGAAGTGAGGCCTTGCAAATGATGAACTTGTGGAGTGTCAATGGAAAGAGTAGCTCATGCTTGAACAAAACTGAAGCTGCTGCTTTTATACAACACAACACTCATTTATCACAGGTGCTGTCAATCATCAATCAATGTCATTGTTCAATCAGCTGCCATCTCCCAGGACTCATCAACATATTTACATATACTTATTAGGACTGCATTTTTAAATGGAGAGAGGAACCTTTGCACCACTAAAAGCTAAGAATATTTAGGTTTTTAACCAGTTGCAGATTTAGCCCGTTTCAAACACAGGATAAAGTTAAAATATATATCCCGCTGTCCTCCCGTTTAAATATTTGTCCTCCCGTTTAAATATTTTCCCGTAATTATCTCGTATTTGTTTAACCTTTCAAAAATAAAAATAGGCCTAATTTAAAAAAGAAAAAGTGTGGCCTCCAGTAAAGCAGGTGGCAGTATTATGTTTAACTTTAGTTGAAAAACGTTATCCGCCAGTAAACACACAGAAGAAGAAAACATGAACAATAACACAGAAGAAGAAGACCAAAACATACGGATGAGAGTAAAGTCTGCAACCTATGTTTACAACAAGTCCCTTGCCGATGCTAGGGACTCCCACACTGAATAAAATGTATATATGCAATTAAAATACATACATCTTATAAACATGTCTGTACAAGTAATACATACTTTAAATAAACATGTAATGAACCCGTCCCTTATGTGTTACATTTACATGGGTTATTTGGGTTGGGGCTGGCTGGCTCAGAGCTGTTAATATATGGGCGGAGTCCACCAGAAAATGTCCCTTATTTTGAAATTCCAATGTTGACAGGTATAGACGGAATTGGAGTTTCGGGCTTCCGGTGGAATCGCAATGCATGCTGGGGTGGCAAGCCTAGAAAAGTGAGCACCAACTCTACAGGGGCCGCCATATTGGATTTCTTCTCTACGTGTTTACATTATATTTAGCTTATTCTTCAAGCGTGTTTACATTGTATTTGGCTAGTTTTTAGTGTGTAATCATCGCTCTTCTAGTTATGGGATTTGGACACCGAAATTGTGCAGTGAAAGGATGTTAAAACAGTGGGGGAAAAGCTAAATAAATGGGCAGAATCTCATTGTGAGCTTCACGATTGCAAAAATTGCGACTGAATGAGTACATCTTGCTTTCAAAAAGCAATACTCAGAATCTGCGAGAGGATTGAAAGATATGTGTTTCAACCAGCCAGAGTCAAACAGTCTAAATGTTTGCCTTCTTTGTATTTGTTCAAAGTTCGTTTATGAAACTCGACATCGTTCCCTGGGTGGTCAGACATTAAAAATAATGTTATATCGCTGAGGTATATCGGCGGCCAAGAAGTCATGCTGTTGTTTTCATTGACCCAGCCATCCTGTAATGTCAAGGGATCAGGCACTGAAACGCCACTCGGCATAACCAAAAGCTTAGTCTTTTCTTTTTCTGTGATTGAAAGTCTTTCGTTAGCTGTTGGTTGCTCCTCAATGCCCGTCTCTGATGCAGCAAACACCCTGGCAATAAGCTCCAGTTTTGTTCCTGAAACCTTTAAATTCCGCTTGCGGCAAAATACTTTCAAAGCTTCGACTTTCCACATCTGCACCTCATCATAAGAAAGGAGTTCAGAACTCATTGTAGAGTAGTAGGTTTGTTTACAACACGCTTGAAGAATAAGCTAAATACAATGTAAACACGTAGAGAAGAAATCCAATATGGCGGCCCTTGTAGAGTTGGTGCTCACTTGTCTAGGCTTGCCACCCCAGCATGCATTGCGATTCCACCGGAAGACTCGTTTCGGGCTGTCTTTCGTCCTTTTTGGCCGCTCAACGCAGACGTACCGTAACACCACGAATAGATGGTATTCAAAATCCAAAGGGCGAGTCTCTTGACTGTAGCACAGTATGTAAATATAGCAGTGCTGATTTGACTTGCACATTTTGACTGATCCTTTGGTTTGACGTGACAACATCCGTATTTACAGAATGATGGCGGCGCAGACGGACCGCGGTGTCCCGCTCAGTACAGTGAGTAGAATTGGCTGTTTATTAAATGTATTTTGACAGTTGTGCTCTGACGTGAACTGTGCTTAGTTAAAGCTACGCAGGATGGCACACATGTTATGTTGGCTGTAACGTTACAGAGTCTGTGGTCGCATTTATTCTGTGTAGCTAACAAGTGAACCTTAGTAAAGCCTAACATTTAACACGAGGTAAAATCTTACACGGTCTGCCTGTCAATCACTTCATGTTATGATATAGGGGTTCATTAAGGATATGGTTAACTTACGCTTTGTTTGTTTACTACTGTCGTCTATGTTGTAACTCCAATAAAATGAATCGATGCGTTTTTATCAAATACATTTCTCAAACATTTAATACTTTCTTATGTTTGACAAAAAGTTGTTTTCAAAATTCAAAATTCAGTTTCACTTTCAATTCTCAGGAGCAGAGCCCAAAACTGCAGTTCCTATGAAGCTACATCTGGGCCAAAAGCTTTGATCATTTGAAGAAGAGAAAAAGAAATTGAGCATTCAAGTTTTGATATCGAACTTTAATATATTATTAATAATAATAATAATAATAATAATAATAATAATAATACATTAGACTTGTGTAGCGCTTTTCTTGTAACTCAAAATTACCATTAAAACCAAAAATAAGTGTATGGAAAGTCTTTTTCAGGTTGAATATTATTTTTGATTTAGTTCTGTAATTCTTTGGAATAATTTATTAATTAAATGTTCAATATATTCAGTATATTAATTGTATCTATCTAATATTAGAAGTAGACATTGTGCAAGTAACCCTGGTGGCAATACTTTTAATTTAATCTATTAAGCCTATAGACTTAAGGAACACATATCTTTCAATCCTCTCGCAGATTCACATGTGAGCAACTGCCAAGTGCCAGAAATACTTGTGTCAAATATAGGCTTGGCCAAATATGGAGAAACTCCCCAACAAGCTCCAAAAAATACTCTTGTCAAAAGCAGAAATTCCCAAAAATAAGAAGACCGAATAATTTTCCATCCATAAAAATAAGTGTTAAGACTCAGCTCCCAGATCACTAGCTTCAGAGTTTTTCTTACTATAATCCACATATATCTAATTAGTAGTAGAGCTATGAAATATAATCTTTTGTGTTTGTTTGAAAGAACAACAATAAATAAGAAAACATAGGAACGATAGATTGTTCTAAATAAAGACACTTGCAAGAATACACTTTTTAGAAGGTTTTTTTAGCTCGATCCCATAACCCTCATTCTCTGTTTTAGAAACAATTAAACACTGTTTTATTTGCATACAAACACTTCAGTAGAAATATATTTTCTTTGTTGTAAATCCTGAAGCCTCTGCCTGTGTGTAACACACTCATCAGTAACTGACTGATAACTATGTTAGGAAACTTCTGCAGTGCTCTGAAATCATTTTCATGTTCAGACAAAGACTTAACAGTAAGAAATATTTTATATGCGCCGCGTCTATTTTCAAAAATGTGACTCATTTAAAACCAGAATTTTTATGTACAAACTAGTCTTGATAAGAGTTACTCCAGGTCCAAATGACAGCTTAAACCTTCAATGACTCAGGTGCTGTTAGTTGAGTCATATTATTTATTTGTGCTACTCATGAAGACAACGAGCACCATTAGTCATACAAACACTGACTGAAGCGCAACACACTCAATACCTTTTAGAGAGTTTACTCATCATATGACCGCATTGAGATTAAAGACACATTGATGGAATTTGAACAGAATGATGTATGAAAATAAGACCACTTTGATGTAACTATTGTGTGCTTCTTAATGTTCTCCACTTGCAGCTTTGTCCCAAGTATCTTCATACAAATTCCACCAGCCACACCTGGCCCTTCAGCGCCATAGCTGAGCTCATAGGTGAGTCTTCATCACATGGATGTAACGGGCTGTCCTAATTCAGTTTCTTTGTATTCCATACTAGTAATGTCTCCTGTTCATCTGCAGAGTCTCGGAAGACATAATGATCCTTCTATACGTACTGTATCTTCCATAAATGTTTGCAAATTCATCTAGCGATGTTTACCATTAACATTAAAATGCGATTGGGATTTCTTTTTTCATATTTATATTTATCAGAGCATTTTTGTCAAATTTAAAATGAATATTTGAAATATGAAATATCTCTTTTAGTAGTCCACACCAAGTTGTTACAGACTCTGATTCAAATACCAACATGTGAACTTTGATGAAATCGTGTTATAACAACAATCGGTCATAGCTTTAAATATTCCAAAACAGTAAGGATTGAATTGTTGATGTATTTATGGAGGAATGTAGCTACATTAAATTATCCTTAAATTGTACATTAAAAAAAATAACTCACTGGTATGTGAAAGCTTTTTGAATAGCGATACGCTCGGGTGAAGAGGGAGGATGGCGTTGATAGAGCTAATGCCTCACTACAGTAGAATGCAGAGGTAAATGCATTTATAAAATATTAATTGTTTAAAAAGAGTGCAGGGGCCTGTTGTTCAAATTCAAGTTTACCACAATACAACCTCAACTCCTTTTCACATTTGTTGTGAAATTATCATCAGGTATTGAGTACATTTATAAAGGTTGCTCTCCGATTAAATTATTACTTTGCCGTTTATTTTTAGATAACTATTGGAGCTCTGTGGACAATCATCTCTTTGTTGGCTGTCATTGAGATTTGCGTGGCATTAAAGGCTGTCTTAAGAGGCTAGAATACCTTTTGTATTACTTTGTAGTACTCCGTTTATTATTGGTACAATCCTCCTTTCGCAGTGTAATAAGACGAGAGATGCACTTTGGAAGCAGTCGTTAAAATGTCTTGCAAAACACCGATAAATCTGAAGTGAACTGGTCCTCCGTGAACTTTTACTCCACATAAATCGGAGAACTTAAAATGCTGGAGGTTGAGATTTTTATGTGACTTTAAGTTTCCCCTAAAAAAATGTTTATTTTGACAGACAATGCCTACGATCCAGATGTCAGTGCCAAACATTTCTGGATTGATAAAACTGTGGTCAAAAAACAAGAATGCCTCAGCTTTATGGATAATGGAAATGGACTGGACAATGAAACGATGCATAAGATGCTCAGGTACAGACGCTGCTGCTTTTTTGGAAATTATGGAACATTTGTAATGTCCCACTGACGTTTTTATGTAATGGCATGATTCACATACTCACTAAAGAATATATGCATTTCTTTCCCCCCTCAAGCTTTGGGTACAGTGACAAGACTACTATAAAGGGTGTAAAGCCAATTGGTATGTATGGCAACGGTTTCAAGTCTGGATCCATGTGTCTCGGCAGAGACGCCATCGTATTTTCAAAGTCAAAGAGTGTGTCATGCGTTGGGATGCTCTCTCAGACCTACCTGGAAAAGATTGGTGCGAACCAAATAAGTGTACCTATTGTCTGCTTTAAACGTACACAAAACGAGTATATCCTTTATCTACTGCGTTAGGGCAGATCTATCTGTTCTCTTCAACTGAAATGTAAACATCTTTTTGATTTATTGGCATCTTTAAAGTATCATTTTAGTTGCACTTATTGTAAGTAATGTGAAATCTGAAGTATACTTAAAGGTGTAGTTATTCTTATTTATTTTTGGTGTATTTATTCTTCTTTTTTCTGTCACTTAAGTTTTTAATAAGTTTTCGTGGATATATAAACTTAACAGTACAACAACATAAACACAAAATATAATACAATAAGATACACAAACCAAATAGATATCAAATAAAAAAGTTTCAGTAATTGGTTGTCTGGAAATATTTATACAACTATATTATAGTTAGTAATGGTATTTATGCCTTTATTTGACATGACAGCGTAGAGATGGGGGAGAGTGAGAGGTAAGACATGCAACACGCGATTATATGGCATGTGCTGTAACCACTTGTCTACTAAGGCGATCCAGTTTATTTAGAGTATTTAATGTGGGCTTTGATTAGCACATTTCCTCTCAATCATACCCCAGACAGTCATATTTCCATTTGTCATCATTTTTTCCTTAATTTCGGCTTTACTCGGTGTAAGAGAGGAGCAGAAAGCCAGTCTGCAGGACATCCTGCTCTATTCCCCTTTCAAGACACAGGAAGAACTGCTCCGTGAGATCGAGTCCATCAGTTCCCACGGGTCCACAACCGGCACACGGATCATCATCTGGAATCTACGCAGGTCTGTCTGTACTTCATACATACAAGCATGTATGTTTTATTATAGAAACCAAGTGCTAGTTGCGCCTGTGCATGGCTGATCACATAAAAAAAGATTCATCTGTAAGGACAAATCTAGCCGTGAGTCCTACAGCAAGCTGACATGAAATTATATAGTGAGGTAATAAATGGCACACGGCTACATGTATGTATGTATGAAGGTCGTTAACCCTAGTTATCAATAATGAATAACACTAAAGTGCTGCATGTGATTGGTGGTTTGTTACAGTGATTTAAGAGGGAGACCCATACAACTAAATGATTGTGATAATGGCGTATTTGCCTATGTACGTGTTTATGTTTTCAACAGTACATCTACGAGAAAAACTGAGTTTGATTTTGAGACGGACCGTTACGATATCCGAATACCATCGGATGTGTACGAGACGATGAAGGACACTTCTCAACAACCAGACAGGGTCACGTCACACAACCCTGAGAGTTTTTACTCACTGCGAGTAAGTAGCAGTTATGTGCATGCCTTCAAATAGTATTACACCATCCTTTGTTATGCCTTATCCACACACAGTCACACATACAAGCGTTATAGTCCAATATGCAATTTACTGAAACTTCACTCAGTCCATTTGAAAGAAAGAATATTTACTTAAGTACAGAGACAACTCCGATGCATTCATGCTAGCGTGGAGAAAAAGGACAACGCCCAAGGAGCAGTATCTGCCTTGAGTAGTCTTGTTCCAAGTAAATATTTTGTTCTCATTCAAATGACTGACACATTTATATACAGACACTTTAAAGCAGGATTGTTGTGGTACTGGTACTGTCAAACAGGAACACACAATAGACATTATCTTCAAGGAAAGATATAACATTTGCTTCTATAGAGACTTTGTGTGTCTTTTCACTTTTGAATTTGAATACATTAGTACATTTACAGATTCTGTATTTTTGAAGTATTAGGTGTAGTTTTCAAACTTTTTAACAATGTCGTTTTTATGTCAAAAACCCTATCAGGCACTTGCATTTCAAAACATGTCTGGAAGCGGTCTGTTTTAACTAAATTATAGTTTTATTTTAATTTTAAGTGAAGCTGAGCCACCTGTTTTTAGTGTAGTTCATTTAATTGTAGGTCATTTGTGTTGTGTCCAAGAGATAAATGCCTTAGAATTTATAAACTTCTTAAACTGACTCTTGATATCACTTTCCATTTGCAAAGGCATATTGCAGTATTCTCTACTTGAAGCCTCGGATGCAGATCATCATACGTGGTAATAATGTGAAATCTCAACTCATTGCTAAGAGTCTGGCCTTTGTCAGGAAGGACCACTACAAGCCCACTTTCCTGATGTCCAAACGCATTCCTATCACTTTTGGCTATAACACCAAAAGTAAAGACCAGTATGGCATCATGATGTATCACAAGAATCGTCTCATCAAAGCCTACGAGCATGTTGGCTGCCAGCTCAAGGTGAGTTTGTTTTATTGTTTGTTTATTACACATATTTTCAAGGGTTTCTAAATGTTATCAACCGGTGTTCATGTTTCTGAACCTTTGCCTTCTGCAGGCCAACAACAAAGGTGTTGGCGTCATTGGGGTCATAGAGTGTTACTTTCTGGAGCCTACACACAACAAACAGAGCTTTATGGAGACGGATAAGTACAGGTAATGGCACTGATGCCGCATTCCGTTGTGATCAGATCGACCTGCTTAAGGTCTAAATGAGTTTCTGTCGGTTACAATTTTATAGTCTCAATCATATTACTGGATTATTTGTCAGCCAGAAATGCAGAAGTATGAAGCTCCTAATTTCTTTCTACAGGAAAACTATGACCAATTTGGGGACCAAACTGGAGGATTACTGGAATGAAATTAAATTTAAGAGAAAGAAAGAGAATCCAAACAGCACCATACCAGTGGAAGATATCAAGTTAGTGCACTTTGCAGTGACTGACATCATGTTTTCTACACATTTATTTCTCTAACCATGTTGACTTCATACATGCTCTCATACTTTGTCCTCAGGAAGCGACCAGATCAAAACTGGGTGCAGTGTGAAGAGTGTTTGCGCTGGCGCAAACTCCCTGATGGGATCGACTGCACCAAGCTGCCAGAGAAATGGTTCTGCCATTTGAACCCTGATCCTCAGTTCAGGTAACCAGAGCATTATCCAAAAAAACAGTTGAACCAATATTTCTAACCTCGTATTTCTATCCACATATCTTTCTTTTTTTTAATGAAAAAGTTTACTCTGTAAAAGTATTTCTTTATATTTGCTACAGTTACTTGTCATTACCTGAAATTAAATGTAACATAAAGAACACATCTGTGGATACAACCTTTCTTTGAGGTTTTAACACAAACCCTAAAAACAGTTTTTAGAGCTACTGACATAAAACATAAACCAATATATATATATATATATATATATAAATATGACTTAATCACATTAATCATACATGTTAAACCAACTGGATCTCCAGATTGACTCGCAAATACAAATTTAACAAATGTCTGTTTCTGGTGTGATGTAACTAGTATCTATTTATAAAACTAGTGGAGCTAGGTAAATATTATATTATATATATACTATAGATATTGCTGGACTGCTGAGCGGGCCATGTCCTAATCAACCCAGTGGGGTTAGGTTAACGCTGGGCTTCCACAGGAATACTCTTCTAACGTTTGCCACATTTCTCTGTGTATTGAATCAGAAATACTTTATATTTCAACGGGGGGAAATTGGATAAACTAAATTGCTAACTAAAAGCACCCAAAACACATGCACATTGTGGATATCAAGTTATTCTATCAATCTAAACGTAGCTCAGACTCAGTGGATGTTTTTAATCTTGATCTAATTTGCTCTCCCAGGAGCTGCCAGGTAGAGCAGGAGTCTGTGGACTCTGATGACGAGCAACCTTCATACATCAAGACCTACAAACTACAGTAAGTCCAGTTTCATTTCAAAACACTGCTGGTGCGTCGTTCACTCCTCTCATTTCCTCCGCTCTGACTCTGACTGTAGGTGTGTGCAAACGTGTGTGTGTGTGTGTGTGTGGGAGCGAAACGGAGTGGTGGAGGGAATGTGAATGCGCAAGGCATGAAAAATTAATTTCAGGGGGCACCGTTGGGGGAATATATGTATTAATTATTTTAACGGTGCGCGATCTACCCGCACTATGTCAATCGCGATCGACCTTTTGGGCACCCCTGACGTAGAGTATGCTAAAATCAAAGGTCAAAGAAGATGTCAGAGTTTTCCCAGAAATAATTAGATTTTCTTAACATAGTTTTGTACAAAGCTGCCAGACTCTGCCCCTAATATATTAACTGAGCATAATAAAAGTGACTTGCCTTACCCTACTTCTGTGATGTATTCTTTACAGACAGAGAGAAGAAAAAAACATTCAAGAGGAAAGACAAAAGGTAAGGACACATTCTTCTGCATGCGTTTGCCGTTTCCTCCACATGGTACCAAATATTTGTTTTCCTGTGAAGTATTGGTTTCTGTTCCAAAGTAGTTAACACTTAATAGAGCTTTTGTGAATTGATTTTTTCCTAGGTTGAGGAGACTCGAATGCAACAGGAAGTGCAGCGTTTGGCTAATCTCAGCAAGAAGAAACAGGCCAAAGGACCGCTGCAGGTTGGGAGTGATGACTAAAGTTGATGCCATTTTACTAAAGATAATGATTGTGTTATACAGAAGGAAAAAAACAAAACGTTTTACTATTTGTTCTTGTTGACAGAGTGTCGCTTCCCCCTCCACCCCCACTACCCCAAGGAGTAGGTTTAACACCGTGTCACCACGAGGGGGTGCTGCGAGGGCTGCATCCTCTCCACTGAGGACCTCCACGCTTTCACAAGCTGGTGTGTGTGTGTGTGTGTGTGTGTGTGTGTGTGTGTGTGTGTGTGTGTGTGTGTGTGTGTGTGTGTGTGTGTGTGTGTGTGTGTGTGTGTGTGTGTGTGTGTGTGTGTGTGTGTGTGTGTGTGTGTGTGTAAGTTTTCAAGAATTAAAAATGTCTGTTTTCTTTCTCTCTAGCTTGCAGCCCATCCAGTAGCGATGCTCTTCCAATTATTTACAGTGTGTGCTCACTGTCAGAAGGCCCCCTGAGGTAGGATTTTTCTGTTGTTTGTGAGCTTAAATGTATCCATTTGACTTTGTTTAAGAAGCATACTAATTGTGCTTTGTGTGCACTGCAGGGGGAAAAGAACACGGCCTGCTTCTCCACAAGTAACGCCCAAAAGACCTAAAGTTAATGGCTTCCAACGGGGCAAATTAGATACATCCAATTTAATAGACGTGCGCCCACTGAGCTCCCCATCAGTGCTCGATGACAATAAAGAAGATGATACTGATGATGACATTTTCATTATGGAGATTGTCAGTAGCCCCAAGCCAAAGACGTCACGCTTTGACCCGACTAAAGTGAAGACAGAAGGAGAGCAAAGTGATGCTAACGTCGGCATGCAGTTGGAGTGCAGCGATGATGCTGCTGTTGATGACGCCTCAGAGATGAATGTTGGAGGGACGGGCTCCGGAGCTGTGGGAGCCAGTCGCTCCCGAGCACGCCCTTCAGAGGTGACCACCAGCACCACCCAGACAGAAGTAAGCAAAGTAAAGAATGAAGAGGAGGACCACATTCAAAATGAAGGGGAGGAGCGAGCAGGGCAGAGTACATCTAATCAGAGTGGTAGAGCACAGACTACAGATGTGGCCGTCAGCGTCTGCAATGTTGAGCAAAGTGTAAATAAGTCAGAGAGCAGTGGAGCGGCTCACCGTGAGAATCAAGGAAAGCAGACCTTGCAGAACGGAGTGACACGTCATCTGGATAGTGACGAAGACGCGGGACCTTCCTGTGTTGGTAATGACCCTCCACTTTACTATCCCGGTGTGATTGAGGCACAGGAACAGCAGGACCAGCTTCTAGAGCTTATGAAGGATACCGCTCAGGAGAGAGACTCCTTTAAAGAGCAGGTCCGTAGCCTTACCTGCCAACTGCAAGACCTGCAGAGCAGACTGCAGGAGCTGTCTCCGATCAAAGTGAAGAAGGAGGGTTCTGACCAGGCCAGCCAGACGGAGGAAACTGAGGGCGGGAAGGATTACAAAGATTTGTTTGAGAAGGCCAAACAGAAAGTGGATGAACTTATTAAGGACAAAGAGGTTTCCTTGGCTGCCGCTGAGAACAAACCCAGTACTTCCCAATGTAAGGAAAAGGAAATGGATGAGATCGCATTGCAAGTTGACTATCTGATGCGGGAACTGGATCAAAGAAACAATGAGCGTGATGAACTGCAGTCACAGGTCAGTGTTCTAGCTGTACTTGGAGCTTAAAGTACAAAACTGGTTATTGTCAACAAATACCATATAAAGAAACGTAATTGAATCTCTCCATATATACTGCTCCATATGTATTTGCTAGCCCGTGTATATTTTTTGTTTACCTTTTGTTTTATTCATTTTCTTTTCTCCTGTGGTTCACTCTCCAGTTGACCAGTCTGGAGGAGGAAAAGGCAAACCTGGCATCCCAGTGTGATGAGCTCCGGTTGAGCCAGCAGCAGCAGAGGGAAAACGCACAAGAGAGAAGCACAACTCCACACGGAGCCACTGGTTCTACTGAAGGCGATCCACAGGAGGAAGGAGCGACAGCGAGCTCAAGCACAGATTCAAGCTCGGATACATCCAAATGGTTGGCGTGTTGGAAAATGACTTTCCTTTTTATGTTTCATGAATTATCACTATCTGATTTATGTGATTCATGAACCCAGTAGAACAATGACGTAACTCTGATTTCCGCTCTGTGTTTCTCCCACTCCTATCAGTTTGATTGAGCTGAGGCACAACATCGGGCGCCTTCTCCTCTCCTACGTGCCTGCTTTGGACCTGGACCAAGTGAATTATGAGTGTAATGTAATTGATGAGATCCTGGACCAGGTTCTCTCCAACGGGGAGTTCGTCGCACCGGTGGAGCTGAGAGACGGAGCAACAAATGAATAAACCGATCATCAGATCCTGGAATTAAGAGCCACACTCCCACCTGTAAATCATGAATACAGATTCCTGGGAAATTAAGTCGTAGATAACTTTAAATATATATACATGTGTACAGTTGTTATTGCAATACAGTAAATGTAACAATATAAGCTGCTTAGCACTTTTTAATTTTCTTATTAAAGCAATATAAAAAATACAATCAGAGTATATTAATGAACGTTAAAGGCCATTCACTTTGCTCTTAAGTAGAATCATAGAAGTTAACTGTTTTGTTTGTTTTCCAAAGAAAACTGTGTATCTGTATCTGATTTATTTTCACTGACAGCTGACAGAAGCATATTTTGTATATATCTCTTTCAAATATATTTTTATATTGGCTCTGTGATGAAATGTTTAATCGCACATAATCATTGGTGTCTTTGTGAACGCTTATGAAAGAATAAACAGAAGGTAGGGCTGTCAATTTTCACACAAACTGAAACTTAACTTGAAAGAGTTATTAATAAACTTCCACTAATTACTCCTTAAGCAGGTCTTTCTTGGTTGAGAAATGTTTAATATGCGACCATGTTGTCGCTCCACCTAATAGTTATTTGTCTCCGGGCAGAAAGAATACAAAGCCTTACTATAGATGTCAGTGTTTGACAGGCATGTAAATCATGGGTGTGTGTGTTGTGTTGATCTTTGTTTATTCAGGACGCCTCATTAAAGATTAAGATGTGTTTTTCAAGAGAGAACAAATTACATTTATTCAAGAGCACAACAAGATGAGAAGACACAAAGTAACAACATATACATTAAAACATGAATGCTGATTTCAAATGTCATTTATGACCATTTTAAGTTGTCATGTAACCAAACGGCCCTGGCTGTACACAGGATATGTCAATATCCTGTGTATTAAATGAGATGGTTACATTTTTCTTGAACATACCAGTATCCTAGTCCAATAAGAGTTAAATATGGACTGAATAAAGCAAACAGTGTAGAGAAAACATGGAACAATACATTTTCAGCCCATTTCACTGAAAAGTGTGTATTTATGCATTGATCGTTAAACTAAAGTCAAATGGCACACATAATGTCTCCATAATATTTACATCATTTAAACTACACATTACAGGTTAAAAAGAAACAACTGTTCTATCATTTTTCTCAATGGGAAAGGGCATTTAGTTTAGTTTAGGTAGTTTTCTACCTTGTAACTTTGTAATGGTTTATTTATCTGTTTTACAAGCGAGAATTTACCAAAAGGTCGCGTAAAGTATTTAACACAAGTCTATTGTTTCACAAAAAGTTATTTATTATAGAACATCAAATACAGAAGATATACTGTAAGTAATATCAATCAATCACACTAAAATGAACAACAAAACTGAATGCCAGAGGACAATATACAAAGCCAGAGGACATTATTTATTCATATTGTTCTGTCTTGATAGCCATGTTTTTGGAGGAGAAAGTTTTTATGGTTATATTTTCAAATATAATAAATGAGGTAGGAGTTATTAAATGTGGATTGGAGATTTTGATGAAAGAATGATTAGGTTAATAATACAATATTCTTTGATTGTGTTGCCATTAAATGTATTGAAACCAAACCAAACACATACTTTAACGCCACTCTAATAGTACTGTATAAGATAGTCACCGCCCCCTCCGCGTGCTCGTCCAATCGCTGCAGCTCACTCGACCGGAAGTTTTGAACGAATCGTACGCGGGAAATTACTTCTCGCTTCAGTTGGACAACAGAGGAGGTAAGATTACTTTACTTCCAGATAACTTCATTTGAAAGAATAAACGCATGTAACTCGGTTGTATTTGTAACCAACATGCATACGTATGTACACATGTACCCAGTTTTGTCATTTGTCCGTAGCGTTAGCCTCATATCATCCCAGCAAACCCGCTAAATGAAGTGCTAATTTACACTATTAGCTAGTTGTAACGTTAGCATTTGCTTCTAGTGTCATTGTGGTCAAACTAGCTGTTTTATTAATGTATGTTCTTCTGTAACCTGTAATGCCGGCTCCATATTGCCCAGTATGTGAAGTTAATTATGTGTTAGCTGCTTAGCCGATATCAGCCCTTTTGAAACTGTCAGAAGTATCACATTTAATAGTTTTATGTTTTTTCCCCTCCTGAGGTCGGTGTTGCATATAAGAAAATGAAGGTGGTAACGTGTGAGATTGCGTGGCACAACAAGGAGCCAGTCTACAGTCTGGACTTCCAGCACAGCTCAGATGGACGCGTTCATCGGCTGGCCACAGCTGGAGTGGACACCACAGTCCGAGTGAGTGCAGAGGGTTAATGCAGTGATAAACCTACAACATACCAGTCTGACCCAGAGTCACTTTAATGACCATGTGATGTAAATCTGTGCACATGTTTTTTTACTTAATAGGACATTATTGGGCTTTCTCCGGGACTTTAAATCAATGAATGTGTCAAACACAGAATCCACCAAACTACAGATTTTTACATGTATAACCAGTTTTTTTCTACAAACCTTGTCCCACCAAACATGCATCAATTGATGTGACTTAAAAAAATCAATGTTTTTTTTCACAATTACAAATCTACCATTTGTAAATAAATAGTTGCAGTATACCTTAAACCAGGTCCTCCTCAAACTGCCATATTTTACAATTAAGTTTCATGATCCAAAATTGAATTACTTACAAAATATTACATAGTAAAGAAATAGTTTTTCTTTTTAACAAGTTTATATTTACCTGCAGCTGTGATTGTATAAGGGCACTGCCTTTTTACAGAGTGTATGTGTGTGTAATTACTTTTTGTCCCCGTGTTGATGCAGCTGTGGCGGGTAGACACAGGCCCAGATGGGAAGGCAGTGGTGGAGTTTCTGTCTAATCTGACTAGACACACCAAGGCTGTCAACGTGGTGCGCTTCAGCCCCAATGAAGAGCTGCTTGCCTCAGGAGGAGATGGTATGTCGCACTCAATACACAGATGCATGGTTAAATTTGTGTTCTGTAAGATTTTAAGTCTTACTATGTAGAAGGAACTGGTAGTAGTAATAATAATAAGCTTTATTTGTATATCACCTTTCATATAATAATTGCAGCCCAAAGTGCTTCACAGCAAAAACATAACAATTAGTACAAGATTAGACAGATCATTTACAGTACAATAATCACAGTGTAGATGTAAATGACTCTAAAGTACCATTATAAAAATAGCATAATTAAAATTGTATAAAAATAGCAGAATTAAAATAACATTGGAAATCATGCCTAGTTTCCCTATCTGTGCCGTACTTAACGACCCTACTGCCGGGAAATCACATTCATCACACATTCTTGTAAACGTTTTAAACTGTCAGAGCCATATTTTGAAAGCATGAGATCAACAATGCGCCCCTGTAGCATTTCAACTGGTTTACTTCCTTCAGTTAAAGCCAGTTTTTCTCCAATACACATTTATCAGAGAAACTTCCTCTTTTTCCTGTGGTAAAACCGTCTATTTGAACTCAGGCTTTTCAAAAATACACACTCTGAAATTTATCTGTTACCTTTACACATTCAATGTTAAACCAGGTATAGCAACACATAATGAAATCATTTAAATTAGTTTAAAGTGGCACTATTAAAAGGCTAAAGTAAAAAAATATGTTTTCAGCTTACTTTTGAAGATACTGAGCGAGCTTGCCTCCCTAATGTCCGCAGGTAAAGTGTTCCATAGCTTTGGTGCATAATTGTAAAAGGCTGCATCCCCAATTTTCTTTTTGATGTTTCTGGGAACATTTAATAAGCCAGTAGTGGATGACCGTAATGTTTTTGGGGGCACATAGTTGATTAGAGAGTTGGCAGCGTAACTTGGTGCGGTTCCGTTTAGGGCTTTGTATACAAGAAGGATGACCTTAAAATCAATTCTAAAAGTTACTGGAAGCCAGTGTAGAGCGGCTAACACTGGACTGATGTGGTCTCTCCTCTTGGTTCTAGTCAGCAGCCTCGCTGGAGCGTTTTGGATGAGCTGAAGTCTCTCCATTGTTAATTTTGGGAGGCCGGTAAAGAGTGCATTACAGTAATCGAGTCGGCTTGAGATAAAAGCATGGGTTAGTTTTTCAGCATCCTTTTTGATTTATAAATTGTCGGATTTTAGCTATATTTCTAAGGTGGAAGATGTTTATGTGGAATTTAAAGTAGTAGGTAATGTTAAAACAAAACGGATATTTTAAAATAGATTAGCCTTTAGTAATTGTAGTTGTTGTTTTATACAGATGCAGCGATTCTGCTGTGGAAGCTCAATGACTCTAAGGAGCCTGAGCAGATGCCCATGTTCCAGGAGGATGAAGATGCTCTGCTCAACAAGGAGAGCTGGTCTGTGGTCAAGACATTAAGGTAAACAACTCTGGTTCACTACTCTGCCAGTTTCCATCCCATCGAGTTACAATATTTGAATGTTTCTTCTTAATTTCCTTTTGATGGCTGCACCCTGAGTTATAATACTTTAACTTTTGGAACGCAGCAGCGCGCATCAAATGCCGTGTGACAAGGAATAACCAATCACAGCCGGCAGATTTTTTTGTTGTGTAGATATCTGTCCAGTGTTTCCCCTATATTCATTTTATGAGTGGTGCTGCTAAAATCTCACACAATCAATGATGTCCTCTGCTCTCCTGATTCGTGTGCCGCGGTCCGGTACACACGGCGCAGATCAGAGATGGAAACAGCGGGTTATGGTCGCTTAGCAATGTCAGGCGCAACCTGCCTCGGTGGCCTTGAGAGTTGGCATAAGATTAGGCACACAGTCCTGACCGACACGCCTCAAGTTCTCCAGGCGGTAAAAGACAGCCCCTTATTTATTTTGATATGACCACTGGGTGTCACAGTGTGGAGCCCTGTAAAAACAGTTAAACCTCGCTCAACTTAGTGCTGAAGAGCAATTCAGTGTAATCTGGCATCACACTGCGTTAGACAATCAATAATGTAAGTGCACATTCCTGGTAGACTTGGGGTTCCCACAGAATCCTTAAAAAGTCCTTAATTACATTTTCAGAATTTAAGGTCATAAAATGTCTTAAAGTCGTATTTTTAAATTATTGTACGTCCTAATAGTCATAATGTGCATTTGTTTTGCTGTGGAAAGTGTATTACATTTTCTTTGTCAAGGTGTTAAAAACACAATTGAAATTGAAATTAAACTGTAATTCTACTAGCACCTTGCATTTGTCAAGACAGGATAAAATGATTCCCACCAAGTTTTTAAATCCTGCCCTGCAGTATTATAAAACCACAATGAAGCGGTTTTTGCATAGATCACATTTTATCTTCTCACTGATTTCTGCATCGCACAGTTTTGCTTACTTGGCATTCATATACAGGATGTCATGAATACAGTATGTGAATGTCTTGCTCGGCATCTTAAAATCCCTAAGGTCAGACAAACATTTCAGAATTACAAGAAAAATCTGTGTTACGAGTAAAATTCAAATTTGTCTGAATATGGAGATCTACTTGTTTTGTCCATTTTGCAACATGATTGACGTTAATAAGTAGCAATAGTGTGGTTAATACACAGATTTCATACCATTTCTTTTGTCTTTTAGGGGACACATAGAGGACGTCTATGACATCTGCTGGACACGGGATGGAAACTTCATGGTGTCTGGGTCTGTCGACAACACTGCTATTATGTGGGACATCAACAAAGGTTTGTGTGTCTGTCTTTCTGGTTCATTTGTTATATTTAGTATTTTAGTGATTCAAATCCACATGCATTCTGTAAAATATGTGCGAGTACATCTCATTTTGGCTTTGTATTTATTATGTTGTCTGCAACTGTTCCTGTGTTCAGGACAGAAGCTGTCTATCTTGAATGACCATAAGAGCTACGTGCAGGGGGTGACCTGGGATCCTCTGGGGCAATATGTAGCCACCCTCAGCTGTGACAGGTAGAACATGGATTCAGACATCTTGATTCAGACCACTCATTGCCTCACTATGGGTCTAATCTCCATTAAATGAATATATTTGCTGTTGCTTAGCTTGTCAGCGACAGCGGTGCTTCAGCAGCTTGATGCTTAAGATGTTCTTGTTTGTCCTCCCCTGCAGAGTGATGCGTGTGTACAACACTCACACCAAGAAGAAAGCCTTCTGTATCAGTAAAATGAGCTCTGGGCCGCTTGCAGAGGGAGAGGTCAGTAGAAATCACTCCATTGTGTTTAGATGTGACTATGGACTTAAAATGAAATCATGAATTTTGTCAGAACTAGCCATGTACAATGAACATGATATCTAATTTTGACTTTTTACATTATTCTACTTGAAACCAGCTCTCTGCTCTCACTAAATGTCTTTATGACGCTTCTGAATATGTGTCTTCCCTATATTTTTTGTCTTAAGATTCTGAAAGTACTCTGTAATATCTTTAGAGATCTGCTGCCAAGTGAGTGAGGCATGTAACACACACACAGACGCTCTCAGTGCTGCATTTCTCTTAATGTTCGCAGGTCAAGCAGCACAGAATGTTCCACGATGACAGCATGAGGTCGTTTTTCCGACGTCTTTCATTCACACCAGATGGGTCTTTCTTACTCGCTCCAGGTACCTGTACACAGCGTGCTAAATATGTGGCTTTTACCTGGCAGTAATTGGTGAAAAGTAGTAATTGAGATGGTTCATATGAACTCATTTCAATCTTCTGTTGTCACCCTTTTTAACCTCAGCTGGATGTGTGGAGAGCGGAGAAAACATCATAAATACCACATACATCTTTTCCAGGAAGAGTCTCAAGAGGTGACATGCTGTGGGATTTATAGTTTTTCAGAGTTTGCTGTATTCTTGCTGCTATTTGATGTACAAATCTCTGTCTGTGTGTTTTAGGCCTATCGCCCACTTGCCGTGTCCAACTAAAGCTACACTGGCTGTGCGTTGCTGCCCCGTGTACTTTGAACTCAGGACCAAGACTGAAGAAGGCAAGAACATGTGCTCAATTAGATACCACCAAGAATGATAATGAAGCCCTCCCATTTTGATCTTCCGTTTTACTTGCATGTTTTCTTCATTCTTCCTCTGTTTCTCCTCTACAGATGGTTCTGTTCAGGCTTTTCCCAACGTGTTCCAGCTGCCGTACCGCATGGTGTTTGCTGTGGCGTCCGAGGACTCCATCTTCTTGTACGACACGCAGCAGACCCTTCCCTTCGGCCTGGTGTCCAACATCCACTACCACACACTCAGTGATCTAACATGGTAAACTGGAGCTCCCTTCTATTGCCTATTGGCTTTTCTTGAATAGCTAAACAACATTTTCAACAGTCGTCATTTGTGGGAATTAATTGTATGTGTGTGTGTGTATGTGTGTGTGTGTGTGTGTGTGTGTGTGTGTGTGTGTGTGTGTGTGTGTCTGTGTCTTACACGTAAGTACATTTACAGTTATACAAGAATATCTACATACAAAAACACAATAGTAATTTTCAGACAAAGGGTCGTTACTTTCAGTTGAAACAGAAACTGGTTGACATTTTTCACATTGACCAAAGACGTATGTCAATATAAGAGTTATTTTTGTTACTTCAGATATCTTTTACAGCTGTATTAATATCCTCCACACCCTTTTTATGTAGCTAGCTCTGTAGGAAGACGATGTCCCCGTTCTTAATCTCAACTACTAAGCTCTGATTGGTTGACTTTTTCTCCAGCTGGTCAATGGGCACTACACCAGAAAATTAATATGATATCCTCTTTAGGTCACGTGACGGTTCCTTCCTGGCTGTGTCCTCCACAGACGGCTACTGCTCCTTCTTGTCCTTCTCTCCTGGGGAGCTGGGCACTCCGCTGAAAGAGCCCCCCACCCTGGAGGTCTTTACCCCAAACACTGGTGTTGAGAAAAAGGGAAAGAAGTCGGCGGCGGCAAGGACCTCCTCTCCTTCGACCCAGCCACCAAGCTCAGCCCCGACTTCCACATCCCAAACCAACCTGAGCAAAGACGCCCCCTCTGTGACCCCCCCTGAGGAGAAGAAGAGCACCCCGAGTGCCAAGTCTAAACCTCAGCCCCGTAGGATCACCCTCAACACCTTGGAGGGCTGGGGGAAGCCCTCTACCCCTAAAAACACAGCTCCTTCAGCACCTCAGACCCCAACATCGGCAAGCACAAGCGCACCCTCTACTCCCCAACCTCGCATCACCCCCCTCACCCCCACCAGCTCCTCCACAACCCAGCCACGCATCGCCCCCCTCACTCCCTCAACACCGAAAGCGTCCAACAGTGCTAATAATGCTGGGCCCACTACTCCTAAGGGTACGACTACTCCTAAGGGTACCACTACTCCTAAGGGGCCCACCCCGAGGTAAATGCAAAAGGAGTTGTTATGTTTGATTCTGTCAGAGTGAGCGGAAGGTAATTAGTTTATTGTTGTATCACTGAAAGTGTGAACCTTTATGATTGATGATTACATTATTGACTAATCATTAATAATGGAAACTAAAAGGGCAGTCGGCGAGCGCAGACGTCCGCCATGGCCGGTTCCATAAGTAAAACATAATACGTGTATCCACCTCCGCTCCAAATATTCAACGGGTTCTTCCTTGCCCCACACTTCAACCTTTCCACCAAGTTTCATGAAAATCAAGCCAGTAGTTTTTCTGTAATCCTGCAACGAACAAACCGAACCGAAAACATAACATCCTTGACGGAGGTCATAAAGAGAAATACACACCAAGTGGCGTTTTATTTATTGTCATTACAATTCACATTTATTTTTTACTCATGTTATTTGTGTTTTTTAATTAAGACATGTTTCCTGTGTTTAGAACATCATATTAACATAATCATTAGTAAATAAATAGAACTTTTTTAAAACCAGGGTACAAAATGCTTCACAATTGCAAAAAACAACAACAAAAAGCATCTGAATAAATATTTAAAATTTGTAAAAGAACAAACCAGGTCAATAGATTTCCTTTGCAAATAAACACGTTTTGAGACGAGATCTTCTGATCTGACTCCCAGAGGGAGCCTGTTAGCTAGGACACCAGATATCACTGATTTACGAAGGAGCCAGAACCAATTGGAAGGCTTTTTGAATTCAACCTTAAATTTGACAGGAAGCCGGTGTAGTGAAGCCAACACACGGGTGAGATGGGAAAGCTGTAAAGATTTTCGTAGTAATCGTGCAGCAGAATTAATGTCATTTTAATTTCTTTACCATTAAAGATCTCCCTAAACTTTTTTTTACCCACTACGGGTATTTAAAACTCTGTTAAGATGTTCTGTAGGTGGTGTGAAGAACGCAGCTGCTGCCTCGTGTACGAGTGCAATGGTAATTTATGAAAATACTTGAACTATTCAAATGAGTTGTGACTGGGGTCAGACTTTATGAAGTAACTACAAAGAGCATTCTGCATCATCTCCCTCCCCCCTGATGATCAAAGTAACTAAGCTGATTTTCTATAAACTTGCAGTTTACATACGAGTACTAAATGTCACAAAGCACTGTGTCCTTTTAAAAAGTGTAAGATTCCTTTTTCCAATATACTTTCTTACAAATGTACAAAAAGATGTAATGAGGGTGTGATGTTTCTGTCTGTTTACAAGTGCTCAGTACTGGCAGTGAGAACAAAGCACTGTCTGGTATGGGGGATCCGTTGGACCCCCCACTGACTATAAAATAATAATCACTCTGACAGACAGCGTGTAGACAATGGCAGGTCTGCACATGCTTTTGTATTTGCCTTGTATCTGTGACTTGAAGCGTTTGCCTTGGCTAGTTTTGACTAGTTGGCAATGAAGAGAAAGGAAGCAGAACAGTGATTTTACTTTGTTCACTGTAGAAGAGTCGTATGTTGTGCTTGTGTGTTTTTATCATGGTGGAAGCCTCTTTACCTTTTGTATCTTTGTTTACAGGAGAGTTTCTTTGACTGCAGTTGCATCCCGATCTCCAGCTGTTAGTTCACTCTTCCGCACTCCCTCCTCCACGGAGAAGGCCAAACACGGTTAGTGAGGGCGACTTCGGCCGTTGTCCTTCATGTTGCAAATATCACAACGGAAACAAAACCATGTATGAGACTGATGATAAATCCCTCCCCCCTTCTTGACCGCCTCATAGTCTGAAAGCTGTTATGATTAGGGATGCACCGATCCAACCTTTTCTCTCCTGGTACCGAGTCGGACACCTAAACACCAGTACCAATACCAGTGCTCTCTTTTCCCCGAATTTAAAATCTGTATTCCTCACTGCCTTGGATTCTTTTTTCGTGTTCACAGATGCAGCAATTAACTTGGTAAATAATTATTAGTGATAGGAAGAATGGCCTAAACTATATAAAAAAAAATAAAAATAAGACCATATAATTGTAGTAAATTGGAATTCATGCTAACTAGTCTTACCAAGTGTTGCATACGGATTATAAATCACAGGATCAGGATATCAGACGTAACCTTTCTGTCACTGATCCCTTCTCTTGTGTTTCTCCAGAACGTCCTTCTCCTCCTACTGATCCAGTGTGCCAGCCTCCAGAGTCCAAACGTTCGAAGACCAGTGAGCCCGCAGCAAAGAACAGTGCCACCCAGACTTAGTGTCTAATGGGAACAGTGTGGTGCTGTGATTTCCGAAAAGAGTCAATACTGCAGGTGACGGTTAAAGAAGCTTCAGTACCACTGATGCTGCTCATGGATGAAACACCAGAGTGCGATGGCATCGTGCGTGTGTTGATATCGTCTGTACTTGACTTAACTAGATGAAGCTTTAACCTCATATAATGTACTCAGTTATAAAACAAACTGCCTTGGAGTAAGTGTCCTTTGAATACTTATTTTAGTCACGTGTGTGTGTTTTTGTATCGTACAGTAAACAGTTTTGTATTTGATTTGTTTGACATTTTAAATGCTCATGTGCTGTTGTCAAAAGGAAAGTTCTGTCTCACTTCTTTTCAAGAAAGTGATTGTGAAACGAAAACTGCTCGAAACCTGAAGAAGAAAAATCACAAGCACCTCCACGGCTTAATGCCTTGTGAGAGTTTTGAATATACAACCTGAGTCTTACTTTGCAGAAGACTGAGTCAGCTGCTTCAGTGGAAAGCTAAAAAATGTCAAGTCTTTTTCTCATTGTCTAATAAAGGACGTTTCATATACAGTGCCTGTTGAAGTGGTGTGTTATACTTTCTTAACTACAAGCAGCTGCCTGTTATGTAAAACATTATTTTCTATTACAAAAATGATTATTCATGGGATGTCTGTATTAAACATTAACAGATGTTAAGGCGTAGGTCCCTTGAGCCATCTTTACAGTCATAGTGGGGACGAGGATAATGTAGAATTCATTTTGGAAAGTTTTCTGAGTGGATGTACATCTATGATGTGCATGGTTGCACCTCGATTCGACCTGTCTGAGGGTGAATCTAACTGGAATTCTTCCTATTTCAACACAAAATGTTGTCCTTGTACACAAAGTGCTAAATTCTAAATCTGATGCTCAGTCCTCAGAGTACACACACCTCATATTATCACATTTCAATGCTTATAAGTACATGTGCAGATCACTGAATCAATGCAGTGTTTGCAAGCTTTTCTTATTTTAGCATTATCCATGTAATTGGTAGTGGTGGAGAGAAGAAAATAACTGTGTTTTATGCTATATGCCAGGATAACAGTTTAGCTTTCTGTATTTTAGATGATTGTAAACATACAAGTGGTTGAAATACACTAGTAAGTTTACATGATCCATAAATAAGGTTTGTTGTCTTGAATTAAAAACAAACTTGGTGGTCAATACAAGACAGAAACGGGCAGTAATGCAGTAAAGTACCATCACAGTCATGCCTTGTATAAATGCAGAATTGACTTAATTCAGACTCTAGACTTCATCATTTGTATTTACAAAAGTACAGCTTCTTAAATTAATCAAATAAGTCATTGATACCACAGACCATTTCAAACACTCATAAACATACAATTATTTGGTGTTTTTAGTGATGACTTGGTGGTGTATTAATTTGATACAGATGTTTTCATTATCTGTTCTATGTAAGATTGTATGGCTATTCAGAGGGCTACATGTTGTGTTCAAAGTTTTGTGAAAACTGAGCCAAAGCAATTGGACAATTAATATTGTAGTTCAATTGACATTGAGATGATAGTGGCAGCTATTTAGAAAATAATCTAAAATTACTTGATGGTATTTGTTCTAGCTAAATTACGTCAGGTCATTTTCAGAAGATGGCGCTCTTGAATATCTGTTTTATTTCATTATTTTATATGCAAATCATTCAGGACATTACACAACAAACATTTTAAAGATTCTCTCACTGAATCCTCTAAAATGAATACATGTGTATAACATAACATATAACACATACTGTGTATGTATGTACTCCTATTTCTGTTTTGTATTTTTATGTGAATATCTTTTAATATTCTGATGTATGCTCTTCATATGTATTTGTATCACGTAAAGCTGTTATATGTGTGCTGCTACTCTTTTCCTGATTTGTTTTGTATATTCTTCTCTGAATAAATTATCAAAAAATAAATAATAATAATAAACTAATTCTCAGAATTATTATTACTTATAATTATATAAACTGGCCAACCTTCATTTAACAGTATGCGTATTAGAGAAGTAAAGATAATACAGTGTGTATCATGTTTGTATGATGAGTGTATTATGTGTGCAGCAAGTGAAGCAAATACTAGTATACTAGCATCGTGTGCGAACAACCTACCTTGCTGCAAAGGGAAGAAAACTCATTTGAGTGGCAGCTCTGTCAGCCAATCACATGTCGTCTGGCAGAATTTATTCAAGGCTTCTGCTAATAGCCTTTGTGTGAAGGCGGGGAGGACTCGTCTCGGTTAGGCTGCTGATTAGCAACAAACAGAAGGTTACGAGTTTAAAGAATTGGACAATTTGACCGCCATACTGGCTTTACGGCAACGAGAGCGTTATGAACTATGTCGGGTGTCTAACCGGAGCTTGTTGGGCCGCTTTTGAGGGGACCTGGCGGTGATTTGCAACATTTCTGGCTGATAGCGGAGACAACCTCGCGTTTAGGTCGTTGGTTCAAGTGGCGATGCTGAGCTGATAGCTGCGTCATCATGTTGCTTCCGAATCGAGTTGGCGAAAAGAAATCTCAAGTTAACGCCGGAGGTGAGGCTGCCCACCGCCATCCATCCCCAGAGGGCCACTCCCGACCCCTGAGATAGATGGAAGACGGACTGCTGGTGAGCGGTTTGCGGTGATCGCCTATTTACGTGGTCGCTGTGAAACTAGTGACTTTATATCACTTGGCTCGGCGCTGTTGGCGCGATACTCTCCTGGTTGAATAGATTATATACACTCGGATGGACAGTGAAACATATCTATTGATGTTGCGTAACGTATATTTTTTACCAAATGCTTCCCTAACAGAAAGTGGAAGTAGATTGATAGCTTAGGGATGTTAGCCACAACTGTTTTGGAGAGTGAGAAGTGATGACAGCTAGGCTACAAAGCAGGACCCTCCAATGAAATGCTGCTGAAGCCCATCTTCTTTAGCGCCAGTTGAGAAAAACAAGCTTTTGTATAAGACATAATGAGAGACGTTGCGGTTCATTTGAGCTAATAGGCTAGTTTGTAGCCGTCCACTGGGATATGTTGGACTATTAGCAGGGTGTCAAAGAGTGTTTTTCCGGGAATTATTGTTAAAACGGTGGTCTGTTGTCTTCTGTCACTGTATCCACGTGGACTTTGTTTCAGGTCGGTGGGTAAAGTTAGGCTTTGAGCCCCCCGCGGTGACCCGACCGAGCAAAACAGGACTGATTACTTCAGAGCGGGAGCAGCTGTGGTGCTTCTCAGCCTGGACAAACTTACATATTTTACTCTAGAATATAAAAGCGGATAAAATGGCCGGCGACTGCACCCACACCAATGCTCATTACGTGAAGGTAGAGACGTTTTGTCCGTCCAAACCCTGGTCGGATGGAGACCGGGAGAGAGCCAGAGGGATGGAGCCAGCCGGGAACTCGAAAGGGCGTGGACTTGCACCGTGGTCACCCAACTTTGAGATGATAGACGGACTGTTGTATCGCAAGAAGCTGGAAAAGGGCTTCATCAACTATCGTGAGGTTTTGGATGAGGACCGGCGACATGAGGCCCTCTCCACCTTTCACCTTCGGCGGCTTGGCCAGCATCACCTCTCCCTGGAGGAGACCTACAAATGTGTGGCTGAAAACTACTGGTGGGAAGGTATGATGAACTTCACAACCTGCCTTACATCTGACTTGATAGGACAGCATGACTCTGTAAACCAACTTCTGACTTCTTGCTGGTTTTCTTATCTAGAGTGTATTCATTTGTTATTGTAAGCAAATGTAGGGACATTTGAAATGACACTAGTGATTGAATCAATCAAAGATTAAGACGTTCACTCACACATGAATGACTGCTGTTAATTATGTCCCTGGCTTTTCTTAGACAATACATTTCAGCGTGTGACTCATCAGGGTCAAAAGCCAATGTTGCAGAGGTTTTGACACATTCATATTATTTTTTCTTCACAGGGATGTACTTCCAGATCAGAGATTTTGTCCTGGGCTGTCTGGAGTGTCAGAGCCAGCGCACCAAGAAAACTGAGGTAAAAAAAACTGTCCATTTTAATTCTCGCTCTGATCAAACTTTCATAACCTCTTCCTTTTTTATCAGTGCCTCATTTTTCTGCATCTCACACATTTTATTCCACACATTCTCGCTCTCATTCTCACTTAATCCTGCTCTCACACTTTCTCTCTGCAAGTTCTTTCACACACGCATTGTATTACAATAATGATGCCTCTCTATCTGCTTCTGTCTTGCCGTCTTTGTCTTTCAGGGGCTGGGTGGCAGAGGATGTGTCACAAAGACGATGGTGTCACACAGCGCTGACATGCTGCACAAACTGAGGAGTCAGCGGGAGGCAGGGCTTTTCTGTGACATTACACTGCGGACCAACGGGCGATCCTACTCTGCCCACAGAGCTGTCTTGGCAGCCGTCAGCGATCACTTTCAGGAAATCTTCACAGAAATGGACTCTGGCATGAAAGCAGACATAGATCTCACTGGTAAGTTTAGAGTCCGAAGTGACACTAGAATACATCTCTGCATGAGCTGTTACAGTTTAGTCTGTTTACCTTGTCCCCAGAGGCCTGTACCACAAAGCAGGATTTGGGGGTTAAGTGAGGTAACTTCAGGTTTAACCCCCGGGACTTTAGTCCTACAACGGTGATTCTCTACCGGGGTAGATCGCCATGGTAACTTAGTTGCACACCTAATCTGCTCCGGAGCAGGTTATGTTCAAGATATGAGAACACTTATAAAACCACCTAAATTAACATTCCTATAATATCACTGCCCTATCGGGAACGAGTATATCTGACTATAAATACATTTGTGTATTTCGTTAAATGAATGTGTTGCTTTATCAGTGACTGACCGCCTGAATTCAAAATGTTGTGTATAAATACAGTCACATGACAATTCCTGACTTGAGTTGACAAGGTTCATCTCTCATTATCATTTAAACAATAGTTTGTATGAAACTGAGACATGCACATAATACACTGGTCATTCAGGCAAACGGTGGCTGTCTCCTGCATTTCAAAGTCTTGTTGGGTCCGGCTTGGCAGGTTGTTATGACTTATTTGAACAAGGAAATTCAAAGTTGGAGGATCCAGACTCCTCATGTACGTGTCTTTAATGTGTGTTGTCAGAAAGGGCCCTGATTTAAAGCTCTTGTTATATTATTGTCTCCACCATCATGTTTACACTTTGCTCCCACTCTGCCTGGGTCACTTTCATCTCACTCACTGATTGACCAGGGTTCAGCGTATCTAATTAAAGGCTTCCTTTTTCCTCTCAGGTTTTAGTGAGGACAGCCTTCTGTCTCTGCTGGATTTCTCCTACTCCTCCACTCTGTGTGTTCGCCAAGAGGACCTACCTGAAGTCATCGCCATGGCCCGCCACCTGGGCATGTGGCCTGCAGTTGAAGCCTGCTCCGCTCTCATGAAAGAGCAGGAGCAGAAACTCCATCCTGGCAAGGACTTCACCTCAGCCTGTGCTGGCGAATGTCATGAGCGTCTCCGGCAGCAGAGGGTGGGCAAAAGGAAAAGGGTTTCGGAATTCGAGGACTGTATGAACGACGGCTTCAGTCTAATGCTGGATGCATCAAATGAGTCTTTAGAAGGAAGTCCAAGGCGCAATCTGCGAAGAACACCAAAAACCCAATGTCATAATGGTCTCCCTCTGAGCCCCTCGCACAGGATGAAGCTCATGGACTTCAAATCTCCCTCTTCCAAGAAAGCTACCACACCTCGACACACCGTAGCCACCCCACAGTCACAGAGTTACTCGCGCATATCGCCATCAAACACCCGTCTTCTCCGCTCCACTCCTGGGGCCGCCAAGGAGGTTCAGAGATTGCTACCCATGCCTGAGAGCCCTCGACGAACCAGAAAACTTCACTCTGTCAACCAGCTTTCACGCACCTCAATATCAAGGGCTACAAAGATCGCTGTGTGCAGTCCTGTGAGGATAAAGCAGGAAGTAGAGGAGGTTGGAGAGGATGAACAGGATTATGAGAGAGCACAGGAGAAGTACAAGCTGATGAATGTTCTTGGGTTACAGAGGACCTGCCCTCCTCCCCAGACCTGAAGATCTGATTGGCTGGAGACAGAAGAAACGACTGAGGAAGCTGAAGGCTAACAACTATTCACTGACAAAGCGCCGGAAACCACGCCCTGTCTCCCCAGGACTGCCATTTAGGGCTGTGACACTGTCACTTCCTCTCTGTAACCCCGTTAACACTCACCTCCTCAACAAGTCAGTAAAGTCCAAGCCTGTGGGTCCAGTCAGCACAGTGCAGATGACAGCAAAGAGGCCAAAGACCGTCCCGCGACATGTCCCTCCAAGTGACCGGAGCATGCGAAGTAAGGGTGTGTTACCAGACCTGTTCCATCCTGCATCCAGGACTCTCTTCACAGGGAGGGAACTCAGACGGTCAGTGAGGAAGGGTGACAGTGCCCAGCAGCTGCTGCGACAAAACACCATCAAAACTCTAGTGAGAAACACAGTTAGGATCAAATCAGAACCAACTGAATACTCTCTCTCAGGTTTCCCTCTTTTATCAAACACTTGCTGTGACACACCCCACAAATCATCACCTTCACACAGGACACAGGCCAGAAATGAAGTCACTGTAGAGACTGTCAAAGCGCTGCGTTACAACAGCAGCCGACCAGCAACTAAGGCCAAGCTTAGGCGGGGCTCCTCAAGGGAGGTGGAGAAGTGTAAGCCCGGAGAGGAGGGGAGGAAGGTAGGAGTCATGGACGCTAGACAGAAAGTGAAGGTTAATGAACCTGGTGGGCTCAAGTTTTCAGAGCATGCACCTCCGGCGTCCATCTACAATCACCCTCTGTACAAAGTCATCAAAGAGGAGCCAGCAGATCCCGTGCCAGTTGGAGGACCTTTCCCTGATCCTCCCTCACCGGACCTGGGCAAGCGCCAGAGCAAGCCCCCCATCAAATTACTGGACTCAGGCTTTTTGTTCAGCTTCTGTCGGCCAGCAGGGGGCCCAATGGCGATACTGAAGAAAGAAGAGGAGAGCGTGGATATCTGCTTAACACGCTCTGTTTCACAAGTTGGGGAGCAATTTGGAGTGGAGGAATCCCCCCACAGGGCACTGAGAGCCAGGCCACCCACCCTGCCAGTAGTGAAGAAGGAGAGGATGGAGAGGAGCGTGAGCCAAAGCAAGGCTCAGAGACCCGGGCCCAACTCTCGAAACGGCAATCGTCACCTGGCCAAATCTTCTGGGTCAAAGGCCACACGGACCAAGCCAAAGGTAGATGAGAGGGAGGGTAGTGATTGATGATGTTGGTCATTTTAATTTTATTTTAAGGGACCCTAATGCATCCAGAAAAATGGAAGTAAATGGGGAACAATGTCACCTTCCTCCTGTTGCCATAGAATAATATAGAATCTGTAAAAGCAGTTGGAGTAATTTATTCATCACCGTTTAGTAGGGCTGCCCCCTTTTAGTCTATTAGTCGACTAATTGGTCATTTGGTCTTCGTGGAAGAGTCCTTTAGTCAATAAATCATTTTTTATGCTTTTTTTTTCATGCTTATTTCCAAGGAAGTAATGAGCACCTCCCTGGTAAACACAAGAAACTCAGTTTCACAGATCTGTAGATTAAATAAATGACAAAATCACCTGAGTTTTAGTCGACTAAGAATTTCTTAAGTCGAGGACATCCCTACTCTTTAGTTTTAGTCATTGCGTCCTTATATTTAATCATTTCCATCCTTTTGATTTACAATAATTTTCTTTCCCCGTCTGTTTCTTGCATCTCCAGCAGCAAAGTAAACGCCCTCTGAGCAGCAGGAGCTGTGTCGTGCTGGACGCTGTACGTCGGGCAAGGCTAAAGCAGCTTCGAGGACCTCGTAGTCAAGTCCCCAAAGTCCCAAAGGCGGCCCATGCCTGTCTGCAGTGCTCGGCCTCCTACAAGGACTGCGACGCTCTAATCCTACATCGTCTCAGGCACATCGAGGGCAAGCACTGGCCATGCCTGGTAAGCACTGGCTTTCCTAAACCTTAACAACTTAGAACGACACAACCTCCCAATGAAGAACTTCTACTGCATTTTATGCAACTTTATACTTTGTACATGTCATATGGATATGTTGTACTTTTTACTTGACTACTACCTGACTGTGGTAGTTACTAGTTACTTTGGGGTTTACTTTTTAAGCTTGTAAAATGTGATATCGATTAAACTACACTGTAGTAAATTAATCAGTAGTACCAATTCAAATATTTATAAGTGCAATGAGATTCTGTGACAGGGCTATGCTGCATAATGAGAACCTTTACATTTGTTTCTGAAGTACATTTAACTGATCATACTTCTGTACTTTTAGTAAATGTAGTGTTTTAAAATTGTTGTATTGCTACTTTTATACAGAGGAATAGTTTGACATTTTGGGAAATTTGCTTTCTACACCACATCACTCTCTGTGTGGTAAATATGAAGCAGGAGATGCTTAGTTCAGCACAAAGACTGGTAACAGGGGGAAACAGCTAGCCTGGCCCTGGATTCTCCACTGTTGGCCTGGCAACTTCACAGTGACGACAAAACTCCAGGAAGTTGCACTTTTGTTGCACTTAATTCATTGTATGGATTATGCCAACAAGACATCAATTTAGAGATGCTGGAAGGTGGATTGTGTTACCTTCGGACAGAGCTACGAGTTGGGAGAGAGTTCAAGTATCTCTGGGTCTTTTTCAGAGTGAGGTTAAAAAGGGAGCAAGAGATGGAAGGGCGGTTTGGTGCAGCATCAGCTGTGATGCAGGCGTTGTACCGGACCGTTTGGTAAAATTGAGAGCTTTGCCTTCTGGCGCAGCTCCCTCATCACCACATCTGTCCACGTTCCGACCCTCACCATTGGTTATGAGCTTTGGGTAGTAATCGATAGAATGAGATTGCCGATTCAAGCAGCCAAAATGAGTTTCTGCACGCAGCCCATATATCTGTTCTGGCCTTGTGGCTCCCTAGGAAGAGCTGGGAAGGTAGCTTACCCAGCTGCCCCTTGAACTGGTCCTAGCTAAGCGGACGAAAACGGATGGACAGAGCAACGCTAACCGTTTCCATTTATTATGCTAAGCTAAGCTAACCAGCCGCTGGCAGTAGCTTCATGTTTGTTGTACAGAACTGAGAAGTTTCAATCGTCTCAACTTATGTTTGGCAAGACCGAAGATTTCTCAAAATGTCAAACCATTGCCATGGTGCCACATTTGTATCCGTAGTTTAACTCCAAGCTTCTCTGTTGTCTCCTCTGTTCATTTATATGCCGTTAACCCTTCGTCCTACCCTCTGTGCCGTGTAGCTCTGCAGTAAGACGTTCTTTCGACTGAGGAATGTACGGAACCACATCCGCACCCATGATCCCAAGTTGTACAAATGCCGGAGCTGCATTGCTGCTGGTTCCTGAGGCAGCCAAAGGGTCCTCAAGCAAGGAGACTGAGGTGGGTGAAAGTGACACCTTTCACAGCCGAGCTACACTTAACTGAATCGCTGATAGGCTTCATGCTTAGTTTGCTTATCTGATGTCTTTTGTGATGCTGTCTAAAAGTGAAGTTTTAATTGTTGATGGTTTTATTCTATTGTGACTCCTAAAACTTTATTTTTACCTCGTTTCTTAACACTTGTGTTTACTTTCCAGGATGAAGGCTGTCAGTGTCTGACACCAGCGAGCAGGCTGAAGCCAGAGACACATGATCGATCAACAGCTTGTACATAATGCATCCGTCACACACAAGCACAACGGTCTGTGGAAAGGCATAATTTTTCTTGATTCTAATCATTGCCGTCGTCAATGATCGCCAATGTTATTTAAATAACCAAACCAAGGTTGCTGGTCCTGTTTGTTTCTGTAGCTACAGAAGGTTAAACTTGAACATTACACTCAGGGGGCGGGGGAATGTGATGCCACGTTATAAAGTGATTTAACGTCACGGTTGTGTATAAAATTAAATGTAAAGTGATTGTTATAACTATTACTGCTACTTATTGTTATTATATTTCTATGTATAGATGATTTTTGAGTGCACTTATATAATAGCTTATGTTGTAAACCTAAGAAGTGGTGATGAAATTGAAGGTTTGGAGTCCACGACGGGAATACTTGAAGTGACGCAAGCGCTGGAGGGCGAATACTTGAAGTTGGCGGGGGGCTTCGGGGTGACTCTCCTTTGGGTGTTTTAGAGGGTCTTTGTCCTTTTGATGCGCTAACTTTTAACGACTTGCCCAGTCTGTCCCTCCTCTGCTAGTGTCTCATAGTCCGTGAGTCGGGGTTTGACTCGGGGCTGGTATGGTGACTCCACTGCATGTGTATTTGCAGGCCATTTGTGGTCCACTGTCTTTTCTAAGGCTGCCAATTTTAAAAAGGGAAACATGCTTTTGTTTTTAAATGTGAATTTCTGATAGTAATCAACACAGCTGTGTCATTACAGATGTTTTATTGATCCTTCCACTTTAATCCAAGAAAAGACACGCGCCGTCTTGTTCTACTTTAAATTCCCCTCCTACTGAATAAATGCAACCTGATCACATCTGTTAAAGACTGAATAAATCTTTGCCTTTTATATCTTGTTTTTTTTTTTAATGACATGTTTTATATGTATTGTACTTTAATGGAAAGAAACAAAGGGCAGAGGAGCCAGTGTGACACATGATGTTCTCCATTATATCAGGATTATTATTATTTTCATTAACTGAAGACAAAGAGTTGAGGCGCTAAATTGAAGTTAGATAAACCTTTTTTTTTTTGTTAAAGATCTAATTGTTTTGCTGCCAAACATGACCATAACAGTCTTACAGTCTTTTTTGTTTTGTTTCATATAGATCACATACAGGAGTGGAGATAAAACTATAATCCACTATTTTTGGATAATTTATTTCACACAAACAAATGACGAATCAGCCTCTCCATGGGCTTTTCATAGTCTTGTGTAATATAAAATTCAATATCTTTGTGTTTTGAACAGCATGTTGGGCAAAACTTGCAACAAGAATGTGTCACCAGGAAACTTTTCACCATTTTCTGACATTTTATAAACCAAACGATTTAATTGAGAAAACGATAATGAAGTAATCGTTACATACAGAAGATATCATTTATCTGGAGAGAAAAGATTTACAACCGAATATTAACTTGTACTGCAAACATACTCCCCTTACATACGTGTAGTGGGGGTGACGAGGATTGTTTAATACATCTGCAGTAGGTTCAGCGCTGCATTTATCCAGTCAGGAGGAGGAGGAGTTCTGTGTGTGTGGAGGTCGTGATCCAGGAGGAATGAGGAAGAGCTTTAGGCATTAATCACTTCTTTGCATCCTTTCTAACTGACTCATCTGCAGCTAAAATGAAAGCCTTTATGTTCCCACATGTGCAGCAAGACTAAATGAAATACCGACTCATGCTCAACCAATTTGAGATGAAACTTCTGATCCCTCTGAATGCATTTAGCCATTACACCAATACATTGGGACAGGGAATGAAAACAATGACAAAGAAATAACACTAGCAACACAACTGGTTACAAAATTATTTTTTAAAAGCAGTCAAATCAGGTATTTTGAGTGTAGTTAACTAAGGCATCAATACATGTAAAGAATGGAAATAAAACCAACGAATTGTGTGAAAATTAAGGATATTTAATAAATAAATGAAAAATACCAGATGTCCAAATATATTAATGGATCTGGGTGTGCAGCATTATTCACCGAAATCAAATGTATTTAAATTGCAGCTGTAAATCACAAATACAGAACAGAAAGTGACAGAGCACATTTGCATTATATCCTGTTCTCATTAATATTAGCATAATAACACATTGAAGGGTGGAGGGGCATATGCAGGAATATTGCACTGCCTAACAAGAAGATGCAGATAAGACAAGATTAGAAATAGCCTAAAACATTCATTTCAGATGAATCTGAACTAAAGCTGACTGAAGAGCATCTCAAGCAGGTGTGAGCTGCAGGCTGAAGGTGCTGCAAAAAGTAATCGCTTCTTATGGAAGGTTGGAGGTGTTGTCTCAAGTTAAATCTCATCAACCCTCAGTGACTCTGTGCACTCTGTAGTCTCTGTAGTGTGTCCCACCTGCCTCTATAAAGTGAAATTGCTCTCAATATTAGTGACAGATGCGTGATTCGTTAATTGGCCTAAATAAATGTCAAGTATTCTACGTGGAGTTTATTTCCCAATGTGAACAGCATTTCACTGCTTCTGCAGAAAAAGGTCTTAAACAAATTGTAATGCAAAATGTTATTATTTTTACGCATTGTTGCTGCGCAAAGTTTCAATCAATCAGATCCTCATCAGGCAGGAGGAGTAGATCATCTATTCACAGCACCATTGCATAAAAATGTTTACGGGAACAAAGCACAGTGTGCAGATGCTACTTTGGCACATTTGCCCTTTAAAGATTTCTTTGGACTTTTACCCTCCAATTAAAGCCATTGCATTTACTCGCAAAACACATGACAGGTTACAATTGTGTGGAGCTCTTAACATCCAGCAATCTACAAATGCATGTTGTGTTTAAGTGCTGGTTGCGCTGTAAATAAATATAAACAACACTTGAGAAGCTTTTTAGACATTTATCCGCACAGGAAGAATTTAAAAATCTAATGTTGTTCAATATCCTTGCTTCAAGCTGGAGATACATATTAGTATTCTTGACATTGATTTATGTTTGGTTGTATTTGTTTGTGGATATAAGGATGCATTCACCCCACATCCCTCTTTCAGGCACAGTGCTGAGGACACATGTTGACATTTGACACAGCATTTTGAGGCAAGTTGCTGAAACCCAAACTTCTCTGCAGCTGAATCCAGCTCTCAGCCGTTATAAAGGGGACGAGTCAAAAGAGAATACTTCAGCAAAGAAATCTCACTGTTGTATTTGATGTAATGAGGATGCTCATCAAACCAGACAGACAGAGGAAGCCGGGACTTCTTTGTTCACTCTGTGTCAGCAAAAAACATTCACATTCATATTTCGCTGTCCTTTGACTGTATTTCTTCCCATTTCTTAGATTATTCAGGTTTCACTGCCAGTGTATGCGTCTCCGACACTAAAAACCGAACCTTATTCTATCTCTGACCTAAGTGAATAAACAGCCCTTTTACTGGCACTTATCTGCTTTGGGGCCACACTTTATTAAACCAACAGTACCTAAACCTGACACTAGATGACAGCCTGCACTAGTGAACAATGGCTGCTCTGTAACAAAAAGACTACAATGTAAGCCATATGAACCCCTACCTTTGGAAACCTCCAGACACCCCCAATGTGGAGTATCTGAGAGCGAGGGATAAAGGTCATTTATTTAAAAAAAAGTATCACATCTAAAAACAACAAATGTTGACCAAAGTGCTTGAAAGATGTGACTGATGTGTGAGCGTCAACCTTTCCACAACTTCTGGCTAAGCATAAAAGTATAAATGACCTTCATGTTCTTACATTTAATTATCCCTAAAAGTGGGCATCACAGTATAAGAACGGAGAAAAAGGTTAACGATTGTGTTGCAAGCACTGTTAACTCTCAAAAGGTCAATGTGAACGACCCTGTTTATGAGTTGTGGCTTTGAATAAACTGTCTTTGAATGCAGGAAAGGAAATTGACACTACTTGCATGAAGTGAAGATTCAGACTAACATTATTGTGTAGATATTTGCATTAATGAATTAAAAAGGCCAAAAAGAAGGCATGTTGATGTTAACCCCAAAATACCATTAGCCTGAGTATCTATTGCAGCTTATTATAGCGTAAAACTCTCAGTGCCTTCACGCTGCAGCATTATCCGGGGGCCTCAGTATACTTTTTCAGACTCATAACCAACAGGGCTTACTTGGGTTACCCTTGTCCCACCAGCGACTGCATATGTAGGCTTATGTGAGTTTAGGGAGCCATGGAGAGTACGCCCAGGAACAGCTGACAATTTATGCTAGTGGGGCCCCCACATTCTCAGAGAGAGAGAGAGAGAGAGAGAGAGAGAGAGAGACAGAGAGAGAGAGAGAGAGAGAGAGAGAGAGAGAGAGAGAAGAGGGGGGAGGGAGGAATGGGGGAGAAGGAGAGAGGAAGAAAAAGAAGGGGGGATGGAGAGGTTGGAAAGAGTAAGGAGTAGGGAGCGGAGTAGACCTGGATTGAAGGGGTGAGAGAAAGAGAGAGGGAGGGGAAAAACAGGGGAGAGAGAGGGAATGGGAGGCTGTCTTGTTTGTAGCTTGTCAGCAATTGCTTGAGACAAGCTTCCCCTCCATGTGTGAAAGCTACTTGGCAGGAATGCTTGGACTGTACCAAGTGCAGCCAGGCGAGAGGGGATCCACAAGAGGAACAGACCCGGATTGAGGAGCCAGTAGTGTGTGGCTGAAGTAATCCTTCGGCGGTGGTGGCGCTTTGATGTTGTATCTTTGTGGATGTGTGTGTGTGTGTGTGTGTGTGTGTGTGTGTGTGTGTGTGTGTGTGTGTGTGTGTATGTGTGTGGAGAGGAGAGGGAGGGGGGAGCGGTGTGTGGGTGTGAATGAGGCTGGAGAGAGCGTTCTGTATGGATATGTGCTCTCTCTCCCCAGCAGCAACAAAAGAGAGGGAATGAGACACCCCCCCCTCGGTCCCCCCTCCTCCCCAGCTCTCAAGAGAAAGAAAGCAAAAAAAAAAGGAAAAGAAGATGATGAAACCTGAAGTGGTCCTGCAGTGTGAATTGCGTGTGTGTCTGCGAGCATACACACACACACTCACAGATGCTCATGTGCATCTGCATATTTGTCTGTGTGTGTGTGTCTCTCTGAAATCATGCCAGTGTGAATAGCTTCTCCAATTTAATCTGTTTACTAACAATCTGTGTGTATCCTGTTTGTGCTATTTATGTATGTGTATGTGTGTATGTGTGTATGTGTGTGTGTGTGTGTCGATCCCAGTCTGTGGGTGGGTTTTTTCTGCATGCAATTGTCTCTGTGTGTTTGAGTGTGTGGTCATGTTATGTGTTTTCTCCCCAGTAGAGGCTGTTATTGTCCTAAGAATGTGTGTGTGTGTGTGTGTGTGTGTGTGTGTGTGTGTGTGTGTGTGTGTGTGTGTGTGTGTGTGTGTGTGTGTGTGTGTGTGTGTGTGTGTGTGCAGGGTCAATCTCCAGTAGCCTGTTGCTTTCTGCTTCTGCCTGCTCTCAGCTCTACATCAGGAGGAATGTAAACTGAGATGGATTCCTGCAGGATTCCTCTTCTCTGGCTCCATTATTCCCACTGCCGTCGCTGAACAAACACACACACACGCACACACACACTCACACACATTTATGCTACTTTGCTGACACAAACAGGAATATTTTACAACCTAGACTGACTGGTCTTAATGATTAACACACAATAAGCAGTTTGCTTCTTTTCTCCACAACAACTTTCTACTCTCTAAAAAACTGAACTACAAAGTCTCCTCCCATTTTTTTACCTTTCACTCACTCCCCCCATCTCCCCCCCCCCTTCTCTCTCTCTCTCTCTCTCTCTCTCTCTCTCTCTCTCTCTCTCTCTCTCTCTCTCTCTCTCTCTCACACACACACACACACACTCTCTGCTGTTGGCAGTCACAGGGTTTCATTTCCACACTCATCCTTTGTGTGTGGAAAAGCAGTAAAGTTTGAGAACGTCCAGTCAGCAGCAGCCTCTATGTTACACAAGGAACTGAAAGCTCCTCTCATCCTTTCACCCCTGCTCATCATCTGTTTCCAGGGCTTGTGGTAAAAATAAAAAAAAAGAGGAGAAAAAAAAGGAGGCCAAGAAACGGGATGCAATTTTAAATGAATTAGGCCGTGAATAATTTTCTGGATGTCAAAATGTATTGGGGTGATGGCGTTTATGTAATTGGAGCACTTGGTTCACTAGTATTCAGCTTAAGAGAGGAAATTCTTTATTAGGACTTGAACGCACCACACACCCGCAACCCGTAATGAATACACACAGAAATGGACTTACATGTTTGATTTGTGGATGTGTGCATTGGTGCACACCTACGCTCACACCTGGGTGATGCGGTTGATATACTCGACTGTGCTGACTTCATTTACATGTCCTCTTGAGGAGGTGTACTGTAAAAAACAGAGGGGACAAGGCAGAAAGAGGAGAGATGAGGAGGGGAGTGAGGATAGGAGAGAAAGGGAGAAGAAACGAGACAGAGGCAAAGATGAGGAGCGAGAAAGGAAAAAAGAGGGGAGAGGGAAGGAAAAGAGGTGAGGTGAGGAGGGAGAGGATAGGAGACAAAAGGAGGAGTAGAAAGGGGATTCGATGAGATAAGGGGAGAGAGAGGGGAAGAAATGAGAGGACAGAAAGGTTACTGAAGAGGTGATGATAAAAGAAGAGTTGTGCAACGTAACGTGAAATGAAGGGGACGAAAGGCAGAGACGTGAGGAGAGGGGTGGAAAGGAGGGAGGAGAAGATGAAAAGAAGAAGAAGAGCAAGAAATAAAAATGAAGGGGAGGAAAGGCTAATGGAAGAGGGAGGGAAGGATAAGGAAATAAGGCAGGGAAAGAGGAAGTGAGGGAGGGCGTTTGGGGAGGAGAAAAAGATGTGGTGTAAAAGGATAGATGAAAGAGAGGGAAAGTTGAAAGGTAAAGGGGGCAGAGAAATGAATGAAGACTGTGGTGAAGGAAGGCAGAGATGGAGAGAGGGAGGGAGGGAGGCTGGCGGAGGAGGAGGAGGAGGGAGGGAGCGGAGGGAGAGGGAGGAGGGTTGATCTCTGGGGTTTGAAGCACATTAGTATTCATGGGGAAGAGGAGGCCACAGACAGCAGAGAAACAGAGGGACCAGACTGAGAGCAGCATACCACACACACAAACACATATACACACACACACACACACACACAAACACACACACACACACACATACACAAACACACACACACACACACACACACACACACACACACACATAGATACACACACACTGCATGTAAGCAAGGGCTCACACATCTCTCTGTGTACGTGCCCACACACACAGAGCGTATGCATTATGTGGATTTAGATGCTACAGAGGGCCTAACCATTCCTCGTGCTGAAAGCAGAGGCAGAGCGCTCCATCTTGTCTAATACCTCCAGGTCGCACACATTAACGTGCACACCAAATCTGAAAATCCTCCCCAGAGATGGTTTAGCAGTTGAGGCCTCCGAAACCGCACGCACCCCTGCTGGCCTCAGATCGAATCCCTGCTTCAGAAGCGTCTCTCCCGTGTTTTCACCGCTTCGCATCCCTCCTGCTCTGTCAATAAAAGTAGGTAGGGCTATAGATGATGTCTGGCCGCTTTGCTTTTCCTTAAAAAAACGAAGAAGACCTTAACAGTCTTCTGCACACCTTACAGAAGTGGAGAGGACCGACGGAGTGCAGGTGACTCATTTCACTGTGGGAGACGAGGGCTGGGCTGAGCTCTGGGGAAAGGGTGGAAGACAGAAAAGATTCCTATCGTGGTAGAGGCCACTTGCAAAACACACCGCTGACGGTGGCAGGAGGAGAGCAGAGGGAAGAGGAGGTGGAGGGAGAAACAGCAACGCTCTCCGGGTGATCTATTCTTAGTCTCTTCTCCTCAGACTTTGGGTGTGTGTGTGTGTGTGTGTGAGAGAGAGAGAGAGAAAGAGAGAGAAGAGAGAGAGAGAGAGAGAGAGAGAGAGAGAGAGAGAGAGAGAGAGAGAGAGAGAGAGAGAGAGAGAGAGAGAGCATGTGTGGGCAGGCAGGTGGTGTACAGCTGACAGTTGATTTGCTGTGACACCAGACACACTGGCTGCCTTGGACTCCTGTGGCCTAGATATCAGAGTCTCCTGGAAGCCCCTCACACTCTGTTTCACACACACATGCATGGTCACACACACAATCACACACACTTAATGACATGCACACACTCATCTGTGTCACTCTCGTTTTCTTTCTTTTTCTTTTTGCCTCCCTCTCTCTCTTTTTAGACCTACATATTACTTTCTGATTGGCAAGCAGGTGGTCTCTTCTGTATGTCCTTAAGGGTTTGGGTAGAAAAGAAAAGTCTAGCAAAGAAAACACCAACAGCAAGGCAGCAGGCGAGAGGAGCCAGAGAAAGAAAAGGGAGCTTGAGACAGAAGAGTAGATTGTGACAAGAGAGAGACAAATAGAGTGAGAGAGAGAGAGAGAGAGAGAGAGAGAGAGAGAGAGAGAGAGAGAGAGAGAGAGAGAGAGAGAAAAGAAGAAGAGAGGAGTGTTAGAGTGCAGGAAGCCAATAGAGGGAGAGATGGAGAGAGAATGAGATCCCATCATGTAAACAGTCTGAAGCACTGCATAGAGATGGAGGAGGCTGTTGCCATGGCGGCAGAGGCTGCATCCTTTTGTTAAAGATGTCACTCAGGGGGAATCAGGGCTAATGAGGAAGGACTTTGCGCCTGCGCGTGCATGTGTGCGCGGGCGAGTGTTTAGTCAATGTGTATCTGGGCAACACGGTCTGCTGGTATTCTTGAGTACTGGTGTTATTATGGTTCTCACTTCAGGAAAGAAGAAAGAAAAAGAAGGATGATAGTGAAAAATACAGTTGAGGGCAGAAGCGTGGGGAATTAAAAATAGAGGAGAGCTGAAGTCAAGCAGGGGTTACACAGCCCGTGTAGAGAAATGTCAATGTCATTGGTGGGAAGGGCAGCGAGTAATGAACACTGGGTGTGTTTGTGTGTCAGCGTGCCCGAGTGAACTCTGTTGAGACTTAGGCAAGTGATGCGTGTGTGTGTGTGTGTGTGTGTGGTTTGGTGTGTTACTGTGCTGCGTAGGTGGTTTGTTCTCTGTGCTCTTCATCTCGCTGCAAATTAGTGAAGAATCAAAGGGAAACAGGTTTCATTTAATCCTACCCTCTGTTTCCCTCCGTTTCTCTTTCTTTTCCCTCTCTTGTCTCTGTCCTCGGCAAACAGCCTTGAGCCTCCCACAGAGTGAATGCAGACATCTGCCTGCACTCTCTCTCTCTCTCTCTCTCTCTCCCCCTTTTTCAGTCTTAGAACCAACACAAACATATACACACACACACACACACACACACAGCGTATTTGTTTTGCTGTCATCACCGTCATCAAAGAGAGTGAGAGAGATCTTCGCGCCATTTTTCCATTCTACTCCATTTCCCTCTACTCACTCGTCTCTCCCCCCCACCCCCCTTCCCCGCCCCGTCTGTTCCCCTCTACCAGCACTCTTTCTCCTGATCTTCCTCTCTTTTCCCTCTCTTCCTCTGCCTTTATAGACAGGGATAAATAATTTGATCTGGAGGGTTTTGAAATTCCACCACTCTGAGAGGCGTGACGTTAATCATTTATTATCTGCTCTCTCATTCTTCGTCTCCCTTTCTCTTCCATTCCTTTTTCTCCTTATCTCTCTACCAGACCCTCCCTCCCCCCCCCCCCCCTCCTGTCTTTCCCCCAGCCCGTCCTTGCAGTATTCTAATGATTCATATTTCACATCCACTGCCTTTTCATTTAGTCTGTCTACACCGCTTCAGGGACAGCTACTCACGATCTTAATTGACTGAGGAGATAGAGGGGCTGGGTAGGTGGCAGAGGTAGAGCCACCATCCAACCCCCCATGTGCAATAACAAACACGTGAGGGTGAAACAGAGAAAGACGCGACCATCTCTCCACCATCAACGCATTCGAACAAAAACACATCAATGCACGGGCAGGCATGCAGATTTGCACGCTGTGGTAATTAAGCTGTCGATTTTTCTTAGGGTCAAGGGAGTGACGCAGGAGAGCAGAGCAGAAATGATGATGTGAAGGAAAGGATGCTCAGATGAGAAGAAATAAGAGGATTCACTCCCTCTCTTTCTCACCTCTCTCTCTCCATCTCTGCCTCTCTCCTCCTCTCTCTGTCTCTGTATCCCCCCACACATCCACCCTCCCACCCCCAACCCATCTCTCTGTCTGTCTGTGCCTCTCTTTGATCTCAGCCTCTGTCCCACACTGCATATTAAGATGCCCGGGCCCCTGTTTGGTATTCTGAGGCGGGCACCAGGATGCCAGTCTCCATATCCTCTCCTCGCTTCTCTCTGAAAGAGAGCAAAAACCCCTCTGTCTGTCTCAAGATGCTTATCCCGCTAAATGGGTCTGAAATAGCTGGAGAACAGGGCGGGGGAGCGGTGGTGGCGGCAGGGTAGAGAAAAAGAGAGATGCATGGAGGGGGAGAGGGCGGTAAGGAGAAGTATTAGACACATCACAGACGGGTGGTGGGGGAGGTGGAGGAGTGGGAAGGGAAGTGGGGTAAGGGGAAGAGAAGCAGAGTGATGGGGCTGATTTTAGCTGAGAGGATAATTAAACGCTATTATCACAATAGGCCAGTAATACAGCTAGCTTGTACATAGAGAAGCCGACCCTCCCCTGTTTGCCTCACTAAAAACAGGGAGGAAGGAATGAGGGAGGTGGAGGGAAGGAGAGGAGAGGGAAGCACAGATTAATAGGCGGAGGAAGAGCAAGAGAAACAGAGAGAGAAAGACAGGGAGGCAAGGAGGGGGAGAGAGACGGTAAAATAGGCAAACAGAATTAGATTGTGAGAGTTTAGTGGTGGGGTGATTGCTCAGTGTTTGGGATTAGCATGACTCTCTCACCCACTCTCTCTCACTCTCCATATATATATCTCCCTCTTTCTTTCTCTCCCTCTCCTTCTATAAGCCCTGGGGATGGCACAGCTTTAGTTAAACTGCTCTATTAAACGGCGCCTGCTGAGAAAATCAAATTATAACTTCCTTTAATCAGCGAGTATCAGTGGCCCACACAGGAGCAGCCGGCTCTGACAGCACACACAGAGAGAGAGGGAGAGAAGGAGACTGTGACTGGAGACCTGAGGGAGGCCGATATGAACCTGTCTCCCGTCTGCTTTGGTTCCCATGGCAACAAGATAGAGTGAGGGGGAATATGGGTTGTGGAATGTCTGCATCTATCGTTTCCTCTCTGTAAGCATTCATACACAAGGATGGGAGCGAGGACGAGAATACGCTCGCAGTCAGGCGTCCTTCTGTTTGGGTGGCGTTTGAAGGCGGGTGCACACACTCGCACACTATTGTCATTTATGTCCCTAATGTCTGCTAGCCCCTGTGAAACCTGCGCAGTGGTGGAAAGTATATTTACTCGAGTACTGTACTTAAGTACAATTACTGTGGTACTTGAATACTTCCAGAGTCTGCTACTTTCTACTTCACTACAATTCAGAGGGAAATATTATACTTTTCACTCCACCATATTTATTCTGCAGTTACTTTCAGATTAGGTTGGTACAAAAAGAAATATATATAATAAGATTATAAAATAACAGAGCAGTGCCCGTTCAAAATGTGCCTCTTCAGAACGGGCCGATTGCGGCTTTTCTCGAGAACCGCTCATCCAAACAGCTTCACACTCGGCACTGCGCTTCCTGGACTCCTGAGCAATACACCTGCTGTGAGTTGGCTGCGTCCCATATCAATGCTAGAGTACACGTGTCATTTAGCTGCAAAAGATCACACGAACGGAGAGAGAGCTGCACCCAGCATGCCTTTCGGCGGTGTAACAGTTTCTAAGGATCCCCTCTCAATACATTAAACAGGGTGTAGGCTACATAATGCACTGCTAATAAATGTGTCCCGTAGATCTCAAGAGCTCGCACATGACACTGCACTTTCCCTGGTCCTCAGCAGTACACCCGCCAAGTGTGAATTTGATCAGCTTAACGGTTGTCGAGAAAATCGAAGGACAGAAATACAGAAACTTACAGTCTCTTACATCTCTTACAAACTACTGTGTTTACTTGGGGCCCCCTGTTATCATTCCAATCGTTTTATTACTAAATTGTTTTCCCAATTATATTGTGCAGACAAATGGATTATGTTCACAGGCAACCTTTTATCTGTGTGTGAATGAAGCGCTACATGTATGATCCAGTGGAATCAGGGTGACTGTGACATTGGATTCACATCCCATCTGTTGTTAAGGTTAGGGAAAGATTGTGGTTTTGGTTAAATGTTAACAATCACGTTTTTCCTTGTGACTAGTATTAATAGTTTTTTTAAATATTAAACCAGACCTTGTTTTTTTCCTAACCAAAACCAAGTGATTAAACATAACCATTAACAAGTTTAATAATGCTGTAGTCACTACGAGCAGATATTGTACTGCAAGATGGTATGTTTGGTGGAACACGTTAGAGAACATTTTACCAACACATTCGGTATGAACAGCTTCCGACGTTTCCTCTTGATGTTAATAGAAAATGATATCCAGGCAAACATTATGTTGCCTTCAAGACGTAGGACTATTTGTGTTGCAAATTATTTGTAAATACACGCAATTTTCTAGGACACAGGGTTGCGGATGTTTAGGAGTAATTAGCATTTCTACTAAATACACATTTCCACCCTAAACTTGTCAAATGGTTAAATTTAAATAACTCCTCGAAGCCCAAAAAGTAATCCAAATTCCAAATCAATACAAATTTGTGCAACACAGTCGGCATTTTCTTCTTTCCTCCACATTAATCATCTCAGAACCCCTCAGATTCATCTTGTGACCCTTTGGAGGGGCCCAACCCCTAGTTTGAGAACCACTGGACTAAACTACCAAAGTGTACACAAAGTAGTTCAAACTAGCTCCACCTCAACCAGCTACAACAGTAGAATGCTACATACAGATTGATGCATCAGTATTAAGTATCAAATAATAATAATATATCAGTCTGTGTACGTTTGACACTTTAAATACATTTAACAGATAAAACTTCTGTACTTTAAAAAAAAAATTTAAACGCAGGACTTTTACTTGTAGTGGAGTATTGCTACATTGTTATATTAGTACTTTTACTTCTTTCACCACTGAATGTGCCTCCACCCTATAAGCGTAATAGACTTGTGCAATCATAAATCCTTCTCGTTAGGAGGCGATCTAATCGCTCTCGCCTCTGATTAGTCATTAACAGTCCAGTTAGTGTAATGGTAAGACGCAGGTGGGTGGGCAACTGCTTAGATCTCTAGGGTCTGCCTTGACTCGTTAATGATCGGTTAATTAACATTGTTTCAGTCCTCCGGCTTGTTTACACTCATCTGCCACAGGGAAGAGTCAGAAAACACTGCTGCAGGGGACAATAAACAAGGGGAGCAGGGACAAAGACGACCGGGCCGGAGGGAGGAAATGAGGTGAAATGATGTTGAAACTTATCATTGAATACAATCAAGAGTAACACAAAGTGAAATGTAAGGCTGTTTAGAAAAGAACTGGTGGTGAAAGTGTGGAGGATACAATATAATAGTACAGGCCAAGTGGTAGCATCTCCGCATCAACCATCATTAGAGATCTGCAAGGCAGTGCTTGTCTCTGTTACTCATAGCAACACTGCATACCATGATAATAGGCTGACTGATGATTGGTCAGGCTGCACACTCTGGTAAGTGACCTCAGTGCTGTGCGAGTGAGCTCACTGTCTCAGTATTTTGATAACCCATCCAGTTCTTCGCAGCACCACCACCAAATCTGTTAATAAAACAAGCTGTTGTAGGCCAACACAGGAGCCCTGAAGATACAGTACCCCGTCCCCAAACCCACCAGGCATCCCAGTTTTCCCCCAGCCACTAGTCTGAGGCCAGCTGTTTTACTGTATTTTGCTAATACTCTACATGTTAATTTGGCAGAGTTACTGTCTGTATCAATAAAATGTATCCCACCACCTCATCCCTGTCTACAGAGTGTCTCCACAGCATAAGACTGTTTATTGAAGCTTTAAATAATGCAGATGGTAATATGATAAGTGAACAGTCAATGTTGGTGTCCTGCTTAAACACACACACATGCACGTGCACAGACAGATGGGCAAACACATACACACACATAGTGTTCACAATACAATAAATACGATTCAGTTTTTCTTCAGAATTTGAATTTTGTTTTCCCGTTTCCGTTTCCAAAGTATTCTGTGTTAGTCATGCCAGAGAGCTGCAGTGCTGGAGAGCCAGAACATCGACCTGAAGAGCTTTGTTCGTGTGCATGTCTAATGCAACCCAGTCTGGGAATACTGCCAGTCTACTGTTACTCCACTAGTGGGGTTTATCGTACTCACATGCACACACCCACTCACTTACACACACAGAACCAGAGAGGGAGGGAGTGTAGAGAGACAGAGCTTTGTGGTGTGTCACTGATCTCTGCTAGCATGCACAAACATGTCCAACATAGCCATGGCCTGCTTGTCAAAAGTCACAAATATGCAGCTCTTATACCACAATTGTGTGGCGTGTGTCATCTCACAATGCTTACTGACGTAAAATCTTTCCACGTTGCTAATGCTCTACGGCCATGTACATAATATATGCATAGAGACACAAGTAACACGTCTAACAAGGACGGGAGAAAAAGAAAGAAAATGTTTCTCAAACAGACCAAATAACTAATTATGTTCACATAGACTTAAAGAGCTAGTTTAAGTGATAATAAATTATCATTTAGTTTCATTAGTAAGCAAAATACTCTAAAAAACCCCAGCGATGCCAGCTTCTAAAATGTGAGTATTTGTTGCTTTCTTTAGTCTATGGTTGTAACCCCTGGGTTTTGGACCCTTGGTTTGACAAAACAACTTGAATATGTCAACTTTATTTTCAGGAAATTAGGACAGATATTATATATTTTTTCCAACGTTTTATTTATTGACCAATTGATTAATCGAGAAAGAATAATGTGCTTGTTCCGTTGCAGACTGAAAACTCTGTTCAGACTGCATCAAGGTCCATGAGAATAAGAAACAAATGTAGTGCTTAAAGCAGTTTGCTTATTTGATGAACTATGTGCTCACATGTTTTTTGCAATTTTTTGGTATTATCTTCATGTTTGAAATGCACTAACTGTAAGTTGCTTTGGACAAAAGCATCAGCTAAATACATGTTATGTAATGTAAATACAAGATACAAGTATTTACACAAAATATGCAACCCAAACTACTTTCATCATGGCATGGCATCCTCTATTTCCTGTTTGTTCAGTTGAAATCTGCTGTTACTATGGGCCTAATTGAGAGCGGGCCCTGTTGCTAAGTCAAATTTTGTGACACAACTCTTCTCCAAAACTACACTCATGATTATGTCCTTGTACATTTAGACTGTCGTGTGCACACATAAAGCCAAAACCGGTTACTCACCCTCAAACAGCCTCTTAATGAAGAATGTCTCAGTTTGAAAATACATCTTCACTTTGAGACTTTGAATCTGAGAGAAGTACAGGAACACACACACACACACACACACACACACACACACACACACACACACACACACACACACACACACACACACACACACACACACAGGCCAGTTAATATTGTGTGTGATTAAACACCAATTCATTCAATCCCCAGTTGTCATGATTATACATTTGGGTTAGATTTGAAATGTATCTTGATTAAATATTGAGAAGCCACCACTTTCACATTGCATGTTCTTAGTGTTTCACTCTTCCGCAGAGGCTTATGATAGTCTAATACGTGTGTGTGTGTGAGTGTGTGTGTGTGTGTGTGTGTGTGTGTGTGTGTGTGTGTGTGTGTGTGTGTGTGTGTCTGTATTGTAACTGAACTTAATTTTATTTATCAAATGGCATCAGTCTATTTTTTTTATGTCATTAGCCTCTTTGCATATCATGAACACTATTAAAACTGGATTCCATTGAGATTACGCTGCTTAGAAATAGGAATGAAGACGATCTAGTGATACAGAAATCTTATATGATAATGATTTTAGTCTGTTGTTCCTCTTTTAACATTAAATGGGTAAACTGTGTGCATATATATAACAACATTTATCTTACATTTATGTAAATGCTCACAGGGGTTCTCTGTGAGCATTCTTAAAGACACTTTTCCTTCTTTCTTTCACCATTCTTGATTTGGGTTTTACCCAGCAATTATATGATTAATGAAGTAACTTGTTGTCAATAAAATACAAAAACTGATACTGATATGTTTGCAAGGGGAACTCCACCGACTGTGTTACACTACATTAAAGGTCAGTTTAATCAGGGTTATTTCAGCTTGAGCTTCACATTTGCAAAAAACATGAGTCACACACTGGAGGTGGAGTTTGAAAGACATGGCCATTTGCCAGGCATAGGGGATTAAGATGGATGCATTGTGGGAAATGTAGGATTGAGGGTTTTTGGAACCCATACTGTGAGCCAAAAAACCTGGACTAATGTGTGCAGAAGTGAAAATCCCTGAACTCACAGGAAGACACTGCTAGCTGGATGCAAAAGATGTAGAGCCTGTCGCTTTGATTTTTAAAACTTTTTTCTCTCTCTCTCTTTTGTCCCCCAACTTCATGGAAGTGCATTATTAAATGGCTGTACTCCTTTCATACAAATGCAGATGCAGCTAAGTAAGTGCTTCTTAAAAAAAAGAGGCCAAGATACGGCTGCGGTTAAATTGACAGTATCATTAATGTAGAAAAAACATCTGGACCAAAAATAACCAGAATGTTAATTCCACAAATGGCTAAATGTCAGCAGTGTGAACACCCGGCAGCAAAAAACAATTAGAGATAAATCTGCAAATATTTTTTGTTGATTAATAGGATATATGGATATGAATATGGATCTATATTATCAGAAGATTGCAAAATGCATTACAAACCCCTTAATCCCAAGGTGATTCAAATGTCTTAAATAACAGTCCAAAAGCTTAATGTATACACATCACTATCACGTTAGAAAGAGAAAGGAAGTAAAGACTCATTTTTGGGAAGCTGGAACTGTACAGATGTTTGAAAAAGGATTAATCGAATATTTAAAAAAGTTGCCGATTAATTTTATGTCAGTCAACAAACAGTTAATCGATTTATCGTTTTAGCTCTGAACAACAGAATTGCTTCTCTTTTTATAAACCCTCATCCTACCAAAATATTAATCATACCCTACAAGGACTACCGACGGGGGTCCCCAACAATAAACTAGGCTACTTTAAGAATGTCAGATATTAAAACAGAAACAATGAAATTAAGACTTTAGGAACAAAGTGATCGGAAAAATCGGAATCATAGAATAAAACACCCATATGACAAAAAAGTATACCTCTGAGGTCTGTGGAGACCCCAGTTTGTAGGATTAAGGTTACAAACATTATTTTCTTAAATTTGATACCAACTACTCCCAAGTTTTTTCATATAAATGCGATGTCTCCACAAAGACAACAAGGGTTTAACTCCGCAAAATACAATTCTATTTTTTAGTTTGTCCTCCTCTGTATATGTATATTATATATAGTGTTTACCGTGTAACATGGAGTGGACGTTGGCTTCTCGCGGCTGTCCGACAGTAACATTCACTGGCACACAGACCTGACCTAGAATTGCTACTTAGAATTCGGGTGAAACCATCACGCTGGAACGGAGGGGGGGTGGTGGGGGGGGGGAGAGAGACGACAGGAAATCTTGACTGGGATGTAATGGAGTAGGACCACTGGAAAGCTCGGGCGAAAGGGGGGAGACATATTTCTATTTTATAATGTTCCCGTGATAATGTTGTGATTTGATTAGTGCACGGTATGACTCCGTCGTTCGAGGAAAACGGAAAATTAAGATAGCATTCCAGGTGAGTGTTTCTTTCTTGAAATCCAGGTGGAAAGTGTCGGTACCACAGCTCGCCTCCTGGCAACGGGCACACGCGGGTCCTCCTCCCGGGGACATCTCACTCCGGTATCCGTTCTTCTCTGCCTGTGTCCCCGAAGGCTGGCTAGCAAACCCACGTCGTGTCTGGCCTGACAGACAGTGAACACCCTTTAAACCGTAAATGCCGTTTTTCCCAGCGCACCAAAAGCGGATTATTCACGATGTTTTCAGCATGGTGTAAAACCCGCGGAGAAATATTGGTTTTTACCCCATTATACTGGAGGACCGCCCGTGCTTCGTAAAAATGAAAAAAGGATACAATGCAGCATGCATGTTCTGCATTCTTCGGGAGTACCACGCCGCTGGTATTGTATTGCTTTATTAAAAATGTGTTTGATATGATTTATAAACGCGTAGCGAGATTATAGGCCTCAGCTACTGATTGTGTCGGCCAGCCCTATCATCTGCCGAGCGATTTAATTGTTACATTGTGAACGGAGCTAACAGAACTTGAAAATCAACGTTTTTCTAAGGAGGGCCTGGATTGTTTTATTAGCAGACAAAGCACTACAGTGAATCTCTTTTTATGTGCTTGTGGCCGACGTCGTTGTTCTCGCGCTGAGCCGCCGTCCAGTGCCTCCCTCTTCGGGGAAGACTTTGTTTGCGCTGGCCGACGCTCCATGAATGCAAGTGCTGAAGTCCTCCCTTCCCCCCCAGTTCTCTGGCGAAACAGGAACAACTTCTTTTAGGAAAAAGAAAAAAAAGTTCCTGGAGTTTCAAGCGCCATGGAATTACTTTGTCCGCCAAGAGTTGTCCAGTGAGGCGCTGAGATTTCAGGGGGGAAGCCTAGTCTCTGTAGTTGTTTGTGCTTTACGTTTATTTGCAGAGTTTTAGGTTTGTGGATGCCTGTTTATATTTTAGGACGACTTCCTCGAGTAGGCCCGTTTGTGAGTAACTTGTGTGGCATTGTGCTGTGTTAACTTGGTAAGACCAACAGAGCAAATCATGGCAAAGAATGTGTTCAGTGTTTTTAGTTTTACCAATCTTTTTAAACTTGAATTGTGGGTAAAAAAAATCCACAGGTCCTATAGTGTAAACGTGTTTAGTAAAAGACAAACAGGATAATAAGTGTCCCTAAGTCATTTATTTTCCTTTTTTTTTTTTTTAGAAAACATTTAGCAAGGACTCAAAAATACATTCAATTCACAAAAATACATTCATAATTACATGTGTATCTATCATCATATTGCCTTAATGCTTTGTGTTATCCATCATAATGGTAAAGAAAAAATGTCAGTGGCTTTTGTGCTTTGTTGCAGTTTGCCTTCGAGTCCTTTTAGCTGATGCTGGTATCCAGAGCGACCCCTGTGTTAGCAGGTAAAGGTTTAGTGTTTTGAAGCATACCTGCCAGTTGCTGAGATTGAACTGCAGACCTTCCTGTTTCGGGATTCTGGTCTCTTCAATTGCTAGGCAACACTGCTGTCTGCCACAATGTGTATCTGTTGCATAGTCTTCAGGCTGTTTTCATATTTATCCTTTCCATGGTCACTACTCCTGCCCTATTTTCTTTACATTACCGAGGTGTAAGAAAATACACTGCTTCATTCCCACCGTTGATATTTGGATGCAAAGAAGCATGGAAGCTCTTGGTAGAGTATCATTTGCTGTTTTGTAGTCCCTTATGTGTACTCCGGTCGATAACTGAAGTATAAACGAGTGTCTGGGTTAAAAAGGCAAGTATACACGGTTACTGTAGCCCCTAATGACCTAGGCTTTGCGCTGGTTATGTGTTTGCTACATGTTGGTCTTGTCAACATGAGTGACTGAGTGCTTTTCCTTGCCATTTGCTTGTTTGTTTTTCACCCGATGAGCAAAGTTGTCTCCCTCTGTTTCAGGTGTGAATGACTTGTGGCTGTAAGGTGTCGTGAGTGGGCCAGCCAGGTTCCTGCACAGCCTCTGTGGCTGACTGGGAGGAGTCGAGTGGAGAGCAGACATCAGTGCCCAGGGGACCTGAGGCCTGGTTCTCCATATGAGGCCCTGCTGAAAGGGCAGGGGGGCTTCTGAGGTAACCCAGCTCAACTCTTAGCTCTCTTTTTTTTTCACACTTTATTACAGAGTTTCTTTCATACGTGCACATCTTCCCTTTTCTCAAAAACCATACACCCGTGACAGACTGCACATAAATGCTGTTCTCTCATCCCAATTTTTTTTATTGCTTTTCTTCTCTGTAAGCTTAACTGTAGAAATGCCAACAACCAAGTACCATAAAACAAGGGGAAACTATCACTCCCTGTTGACTATACAGAGTCATGCACGGGTCCAGTTTTGCAAACCCTTCCCCACAAAGCTTACTGGAACCGACCCGTGGCCCGCAATTATCTCCAAGTCAAATCCAGACTGGACTTTACCTGTTAATATAAATCCCACGACCCAGTCTGTGATTAAACACGCACTCACTTTGAAGTGCTTTATTGTTATTGTTTATTGTTTAAGTTAGGTTCTCCGTTCTCGTTCTCTCTCACAGTCTGCGCTCGGTGCCGGGATGGCGAGCACATTCTACACAATCAGTGGCTCTCACAATAAATAAATTAAAAAAACTTCCCAGCGGTTGACGATGCTTCATACTAGTGGATTTAGGTGTTAGGAATACTGCACAATCATTTTCATTTCTGATTTACCCAGGGGAAAAAGCAATACCATTTGCAAAGAATCCCACAATGCAATGCATCACATTTCTATGTGTATATCGACTATATGCAAAACTATCTCATGTGATGCCAAACTTGTCAGTTATGCAATGACGATGCTTAATGATTGCCGTGAATCTCAATTTACTGAGTTTCTGTTGTATAGGGTGTAGTGAATGAGTGAATAAGGTCGTGATGGTGTAGCAGAAAAGCAATAATTTGTTTTCACCATATGAAAAGCAGTAAAGCAGAATATAAAAGAATGAAATATTTCTGTCTGTCAGCGTTTCCTCTGTAGCATTTGCTGCATTTCCCTAACTATAGTATTTCTGTTTTTAAAATTAAGATAAAGCATAGCAGCAAACACTTAACTCTTGCACTCGAAGACTAACTGGTGCGATTACGTGCTAGATTACCACGGCTCTGATGCAACAGTAACAAGCAAATCACAGGCTCTTCCTAATACCAGTCACAGTCTCTGACATTTATCTATGGTCGTGCTTGCACTGATAGCTGCAGTCTGATGAGAGAGGCCTTGAATTGTAGAGCAGTTACCCCTGCATAGCCACTCGTGATGCTCAGGGAAGCGGCTTGAGGAAAAGGACTTCACTGCTTTGGACTATCAGTGCGATGTTTGGTCTTACGCTCACATCTGCACATGCTGAGGACACAACACGGTCAGGTCGCTCTTCCTGAGAACGCTGTCCACACTGTTTATTTATCTGCTATCTAATCCGAAGTGTGTTAACCAAAAACCACAGTGAGGGGAAGGACACAGGGAAATGGATATTGATGTAAAGCGGCAAAGGATTTATTTTTCCTCCTCTGTGTATTGGCCTCTCATGTTTCTGTGCATTTGTTTGCTTCATGGGTTTTTTAATTAAAACTCACAAGGCTCGTGTTGTGTATGACATGGAGGGATGTGTTGGATAGGCGATTTGTCTCATCGTCTGTGTAGTGGGTGGCAGGAGGCTCCCCTCCCCATTCATACAGCAGATTAGACCCAAGTGTGTCCGTTTTGTGTATTGTTGAAATATTTTTATTTTTTTTACTATGTTGTGTCATTAAGATCTTTTTTTGCTCATAAACAAAGTATTTACATTTAGCTTCCAAACATTTAACTTGTTTAGAGTGATGTTGAATTATTGCTGTAATGTAAGGGAAATTAAAAGGCCAACATTACTGAACTACTGTATATAAAATTGTCACGTACAATTATATACAGTCCACTAACTTTGACATTTCCGGCAGAACATGTTAAGATATGTTGGCACAACTGCAAAAAAAAGAGAATTCACAAATTATTTAGAGGGTATTATCTCACTCGTTTCCAAAATGTGCATTTGTTTCCTAGTTCCAAGAAAGTATGGCTTGACAGAAGACACTTTGCCTTCCTCAGTTTGTAGAAGTACGTTCAGAACTACTAGATTTAACTTACTGTTTGAGGGCATAAGCCTTGAAGTTAATAAAATTTCTGAGGCTGTTGATTGCTGTTAATATTGTCCATTTCCGACCACCAGTGGTCATAATGGGCGGTTGTCACGTCTTTCTTTTCCAGTAAAATCAGTTGCACTCAGTGGGTTACACAGATTTCTTTATGAGAGAGAACAAAGTTAACTGCTATTGGATTGATATCAGTCAGTACCCCGAGTGTAGGTGTCAGAATCGGTATTTAGAAAGCGAAAAGTGGAATCAGTGTATCTCTAAAAATAATAATTGTATAGCACTTGTGAAAGACCAAGCTATAAATTGCAGAAGCAAGATAAGCCCAATAACAATAAAACAAATAATGTGTTGTAGTGTCTCCTGTATAAAATGGGAGACAATACAGTAAAAGATGTGATCAGTGTTCTCAATAATTTAGACCCTGTTGTTTAAGGAGCATGTACGGCAGTTATTCAAAACGGAAACTAGTGTTAAATATTTTAGATCGATCAAATGATGACAGAAATATCTATTACTTAATTTATAGCCTTTCATGCCGCACAGCATTTTCAGCGTGTAGAAGAATAAGTGCATCAGTTGTTTCCTTTTTATTTATTCATTTGTTCAAATTCTACGCTGACCAATACAAAGCAGTCGTCATCACTTAGAAATGTTATAAAGATAAATTGTAATAAAAAAAGAAAATGGGCTACACAAGGCAGGAGGACGTCATTTTAAAACAAATCTTTTAGGACTCTAAGGACCAGCTTCTAATAGTAAATCTTTACAGCTTAGTGTGCCTTTCTGAACAGTTGCAGCTTTAAATATGAATGTGTTTTTCGACTGGCTGCAGTTCACATCCTTTTTAGTGTAGGAGGTCTCAGTCTATGTGGCTGTGTGGTGGGATTGTTGCCCATACCGGATCCTCAGGGACATGTCTGGCTGAGTCAGAATGTATCTATAATTCTGCTTTCATGTTTCTCTGCTGTGATTGACAGTAACTGCACAGACATGTTGCTCCTCCTGCCCTGAGGGGAGGGGTCCTCTCAAACAGCGGCTCTCAGGTGGAACCTGGGGGCCATTCTGACCTGCAATCACCCCAACTGTTTATGCCTAAAGTTGCCAGACAGACTGAGTTCCTCTCCAGCTACTCTAGTTAGCCTAGGTTAATGTAGCACCATGGCACAATGATAACCAGCAGAAGCTTAGAGAGCAAACAGCAGTCAGACTGTTGTATTTAAATTAAGATTTTTTGCCAATGCACCTCCTGGGATTTATTAAAACATGTATTTGTTTGTGTGCACTCCAGCAGGCAGAAGATAAGATTCCTGATTTTCTGCACTTTGTCAATTTACCATAAAACTTGGTGCATGTGACACAATTTAAAGGGCTTAGATTTAATCAACCAATGATAAGCATCCATCGGCTGTGTCGCATTTTCATCATCAAGTGTTCTTTGAGAGGAAGCTTCTGGTATCTTTAATCCTGTTTCTCAGTCGAGCTCCTGATAATTGATGCCGTGTGTTAGTGCTTTGCACAAAGTCCTTGGGAGTCTTTCACGTTAGTTTGTGAGCAAAGCTTTACCGAGTGTACAGTTGTGGTTTGTTAACAAATGAAACTTCAAACAGTGTATTGGGTAATATTGATTTAATTTTATTTTTAAAGATGTGACCCCGCTTGGCAGCCATTTTGCCACTAGTTTGTTGCCACCCCTGTAGTTATTTTTTGCTAAGAACTACAAAACCTAGGAGCTGACACTAACCCAGTCGCAATTACAGTCTGATCAATGTGACGTTAACCCCCCCCACAAATGACATGTTGTAGTTCTTTTCGTAATTTCAATCCATCACACCGGGTGGCAATCAGCAGGGACCTCCCAATAAAATATGATATTGATCCCTAAAGTACTAGTGTGCCAACATGTTTCCTTGAGAGCTACAATTCTGTAATGTTGAGTGGATTTCTGGTGGTTTTTCTAGTTTTGTCTTTTAATATATTGGATTATGTGGAGCAGATAATTGGAGGCAGTGTGTTGTCAAAGTTACTGGGATGTGTCTGGTGTCTGTTGGGCAGGCAATTCCCTCCTTTCTGCTTCCACAGTTTAGTTCTGGATGGTGTCGAGCTGGATGTGCCCGTGATTCACATCAGTTTTTTTTTTTTTTTAATCATGACTTCCAAAATAGTGCCCCACCTTTTAGATTTGAACTCCACAAATCTCATCTTCATCCTTCATGTTTGTGTTTTTGCTCACCTGTCATAAACAAAGGAAGTGAATGTATTTTCCGTGCCTCTCAGTCACTTCTACCGACCGTGAACATAATGAAAAAACGATCTGATGGCCCAAAGATACAGAGCAAAGATTTTCTTCCAGTCATAATTGCAGTACATTGTTACATTCACACTCCTATTGAAGATATCATTGACCGTTTTGATAGCAGCTACCACAGCTATACAACATTATCATCTCCTTTCCTGAGAAGAAAAGGTGTTAAGGGCTATTTAGGAAGTTCAATCTCTCTCATTCATTTTTCAAGCAACTTTACCTTGGTTACATACTGAGTGCTTTCAACATATTATCATGCGGGTAATAGCTGGGTATACATGTCTTGTTTCAGAGCATTCATAGTTTCAGAGGAACGTAAGCTCAGACTCATGGGAACAGCAGATGCCATAAACTTGTAGAACCGGTTTTAGTGCGTCTCAGACATTATTAGGACGGCTAACTACTGCCGCATGTGAGTATTTCCATGTGCACGTATATTGCTCTGTGCCTGTATATCTAATTGGGCAGGTTTTTGCCAGTGTGTTTAAAATTCCATGGGAATGACACGCACGTGCAAACTGGGGTATTTCAGGGACACGATCTGGCTCATATTCTCTCCAGAGTGCTAATTTTGTTGTCCGATAGGAGAGGAGACGGAGCATATATTGTATACTGTGTGTTCGGCTTTGAGTGAAATATGTCTATGCTTGTTTGATGTCATGCCAGGTCAGTGGAGATACCTGAACTGTATCACATGGTCTGACAGGTTGAGAAGGCACCTTGTTTCTGTTAGTGATTTGTAATGTACAAAAAGAATCTATGGAAAAAAAATATTTTGAGTTGAACATCTTAAAATATCATTCCTTTCCTGCCTAATGTTCATCGTGCCATAAATGGAGGTTTTGCACGGCGTGGGTTGCATTGACTGGCTGCTGCTTTGAATGTGGGTATTTGATATTTCTGTGCTGTTTGTTGGGAGGTTTAGTATCAAGAGATTAATGACACTTGTGTAAGTGTGCAGTATAATTGCAAGTGGCTTGCAAGAAGAGCCTTTTGACCAGCAGGTAATGAACGGCAGCCTCCTTTTACACTTTACACTCAGCCTCTTGAGGGACTGGTCGTTGGGATTTCCCACAATGCTTTTAGCCACAGGGAGACGTCCTCCCAGCATGAACAAGGGAGGAATGTGGCCCCGAGTGTGGGAGAGACCGCCAGGATGGAGGGAGGGAGTCACGGACCAGAGAGCATGGTCAAGAGAAGGGAGGAAAGAAGGGGTCTGCACAGAGGGCAGCAGAGTTTCTATTAAGCAAATTGAGTTTCTGTTTGGCCACAAGTCAGACAAATATCTTCATGTGTTCAACATTTCGGTCCTGAGGAAAACCTACCTTAATTTGATTTGCATAAATTAATATTAATTAATACAAATGGCTTTCGAAAAGATTCAGACTCATTCTGAACTAGACCTGAGGATGATTTAAGACCGTATCCAAAATGAGGTTAACCCAAACAGACCCAAAGAGAGACTGCTCCTTATTCACACCGTGCATCTCCTAGAAGCCACAAATAAAATAATACCAAAACTTATTTACCCAAAACTGAATCAACAGCACTGCTTTAACTTAGTATCGTTAGTTGGATTACATTTCGATGACTATTAAGCTTGAGATGAACACATATTCAGAGCGGACGCCAAATTCGCTAAGATCCATTTGTGTATGAGACCTATCTATTCATAGACCCAAAACCCTAACCTGGACCCAATTTGAATCAACATAATCTGAACCGGGTCCAGGGTCGGTCTCACTTATTAGACCTGAAATACTCTGCTTACTACTTATAAATTACAGGCAGAAAACCTCAGTGTTCTACAGTATGACGGTGAAGCAGACTCCATCTGTAGCTGCTGTAGCCAAGGCTCGCTATGCTTACATGTGCAACCCATTGTGGGTACAAAGTTGTGAGGTTAAGTGAGTGAGTGAGAGGGAGAGCATGGTTGGATGTTCCTGATAAAGAAGAAATCTTGCTTCCACAGCATTGAGCATATTGCGTAGGTGTTTTATCTTTACAGGTAATGCTTAATTTGTGCTCATGGTTTTTCATTTTTGTTTTCATTGCTCGCACAGCCGCTGCTAGCAGAGGAGAGCATTTAAAGTAATTTCCAGTCAAATGTCTGAAATTGACCAATAAACCTTGCTTTTTTATAAAAGTTTATTTTATGTTCATTGTCTTTGCAGAGTCCAAAAGTTGCAGTATATGCTTTACTGTTTAGTTTCTCTGTCTAATAAAATCACAAGGTAAATGTGTTGTTTACCTTTTTATACTTTTGACCACAATAGTCGTATTGTAAGCATTTGATACGGGCATGCCTCAAATTTGTCCCCACGCTTTTTTTGTTAAAGAAATAATGGCACATTGTTTTTGCCAGTTACAGTCCCTTTGTCTCGTATTGAGTAGAAAGGTGTGTGTGTGTGTGTGTGTGTGTGTGTGTGTGTGTGTGTGTGTGTGTGTGTGTGTGTGTGTGTGTGTGTGTGTGTGTGTGTGTGTGTGTGTGTGTGTGTGTGTGTGTGTAAGCAAGACACACCCACTGAGCCAGAGACACAGGGCAGATGGACAGAGATGGAAGAGCAGGGTGAAGTGTGTGAGACACAGATCAGAGCAGGCCGAAGTGCTGAGTGCCAGTCCTGCTGCTGGAGCTGGCCGCCACACATGGCACTGTGCCCAGGCTACGCCAGCAGATGTGTCGCTAGTGAGTCAGCTGTGTGTGTGTCTCAGACACAGACACCCTCTCTGTGAGGAGAGCGACTTGTGTAATAATCCCCCCTCCTCCTACGGGGAAATCTGTATCACACCCCCTGTATCCCATCCTTTTTCTTTCATTGCCACTTCAATCATTGTGATGGACACGGCGAGGCTTCTGTCACCACGATATGATATGACAAAATGTGACAATACACACATGTCGCCTCCCTGGGGATTGAGGGGCATCGTCTGCGGACCAGTAGAAAAGATGATCCGAGGACGGGGGAATGAGAGTTGTTGTTCAAATGCAGGAGAGACAGACCAGCAGAGAGAAAGCTAGTACTGGGGATAACCAAGGGCCGAGTGAGGGAAAGAGATTATAACACCTTCAGGTGAGCAGAAGAGGGATCCTGGGTGGAGACGGCTGGAGATGCACCTCTTGTATAGTTAAGTTTTGGAGTATGCTGAAATGTTCATTGTAAATAATTGTCCTGCGCATGTGTGGGCACCCGTGTTCCTGTCATGGTAGATGCTTCATGTCAAATGTTACATCTGTGGCGTCACAGCTCTATCTTTAGTGACACTTTGCATTCCCAACATTCAATACCAAGCGTGACTCATGAGTGCTATCTGCAGGGTGTGGCATGTTGTGATCGCGCTCTTAGGGAGCCATCTCAACAGGTGAGCATGCAGGGGTTTCCTCAGCCAGCGTACTGCGGGATGTCCAATAGATCTTTGCTTGGAGGGTAGCAGAAGTCTGGCTTTGCTTTGTACTTTCTTTAAGGAGAGTTAATACAGTTTGTTCTTTCTTCAGTGAGTTACTGCTTCACCAGCAGCCAGACGGGTATGTGTGGAAACATGTTGTAGTAAGGAAGCTGGTTATGTACAACTAGCCTTTGCACTTGATTTTAAGTCTGCACAATAAATGCCTTTCAGCGATATCTTTTTAGCAAAACAATCACTATGGAAATTGTAACAAAAAGTAAAGGTTGGGCATTGGTTTAGATTTAATGGTGATTAAGTTAAAGCTAGTTTCTAACTTTAAAAATAAAGAAGTAGCACATTCATTGTCATACAAATAAAGGTTTAATTTCTAAACAATAAGACGCACCTGTCCTCAAGTCAATACACTCTGGGGTTATTGTCTGTGTTTGATCGGGTATAACCAGTAACTAATGTTTGCTAACTTCATGAGTCATATTACTGACTTCATGATGCTGCGCTCTAAAATAAGGAAACCATTTTAGATGTTTTGTCAAGAATTGCAACAAAGTTGTTGCACACCAAAAGGTTTTATATACAGGCGCGTTGCATCCAAAAACCCTGGGTGAAAAAAATATATAATATCTGGCACACTGTCAAACATTTGTACATATTTTAATTATGACATTTCAGTCCTTAAACCCTCATCAGGTTAAATGCATGACTCGTATCACAAGAGTAAAACAACATTACACGCAGTGTAGTACCTCGTTGAAGGACTGGATTGTTGTCTCCCCGCGTTTGAAAACGTTACACTTGCTCTCAAGACAGTGAAGAGTTTTTTTTGCAAAGTTTGAATTTACAATGTGCCATTATCTCATCATTCACACCTGTGGCTGCTTTTCAATTTTTTTTTAAAGCTATTAGACTCCCAGACCTATAAATCCTCTTTTCATTGGGTTTTTGTTGCAAAACTTTGACTTGAGACTTCATGTGGTAATTTGATTTGAATGAATATTGGGTGCACACAAGTTGTGCCCTTGTGTAAAGACATTGAAAGGCTTTTGTTTGAGAGAGCTGGCTGCTGCTTCTTCAAACTGCGCGGTTCCTTGCTGATGGGCTGTGCGTTTTTTGTGTATTCTTGCAGAAAACTGTGAGGAGAGGTGGAAATAATGTGTCTGATATTGGCCTAAACAAATAATGGGCTAAAGAAATTCTTGAGATGGAGGCCGAGCAGACGGAGAGCGTGAAGGGGAGCTAGAGAGTGAGAAAGAGAGAGCGATACTCCATTGTGACTGAACTGCAAAATGGGATTTGCATAAATAAGGCTGAAACATCAGCAGGCCCTTTTACATTCAACAGCAGGGCTGAGTAGAGGGGAGAGAGTTGGTGTGTGTTTGCACCTGAGTGTTCCCCCCCCCCCCCCCCCCCCATATTTTTTAAATAACATCTTTGTACTATTATTGTGAAATATTTTAGGGAGCAAGGTCCTTTTGAATTCCCCCCCATACCAGTAGATGCTCTACTATAAAGCCTCCCATCTCCCCTTCAGAGGAATTTGGGTGACGTAGCAGGGAAGGTCTACTCTCTGCGCTTGGCTTAGCCAGCGTACGACGACTGTTACATAAGCATGAAATGAAATGCTCCCTTCCAGTGCCACTCGCATTGCAAAACCCATATCTAATTGAATTGAACTATTCTCTGCCCTCTTTCATGTGGAACCTCATATTTATATCAGAGGCAAGAAGCTCATTTTTAGAGCCTCATTATACTGTTTTCCCATTAACTTGCATGCACTGCAGCTCCCCGTGTGTGCTGTGATAGACAGTTCAGCTTCTTTACTGGAGATGGAGGAAGAGAAATATCTGTGATTACCTCTATGGTGTTTTGTTGTGTGTGTGTGTGTGTGTTTGTGTGCGCAAGGTTGGCTTCAGTGTGCAAGTCTGATGTGTGTGCAAGCGTGTCAGTGCGTTACTTATGACAGTCATGTCAGCAAGCTCCCCAATTAGTGTCTCGTTAGCGTGCGATTGGAGGGAACAGGTGATTGACAGGTCCTGCTGTTTGCGTCTGTATACATGTACATTCTCACATTACACGTATTTGTGCATGGTTTGGGTTTGGTTTTAGATAACACCCCTTGAGGGCATACATGATAGTTGAGGCTGAACGAGGTACGAGGCTGGTTCCTTTGCGATCTCTTTTAGCAAACTGAACACTATTTTACATTGGATTTCGACGAGCTGTCTCAAGGATGTCTCAAGGCCCCTGTGGTACATCATCTCGGCCAAGGCTCGTCTCTGTCCTCACCCCACAGTGGAGGAATAATCTCTCCATTTGAGTCAGGACAGCAGAGTCACTGCCCACCCACACCCAACCACAGCAGGCTGGACACTCACCTTTATAAAATACACCTAGACACCCCATGCCCCTATGCTTCAAACAAAGTGCTTTTCAGAAGATCAAACAGAATCTGAAACCTCCTTCTTCCCACTCATTTGTGATGTCGGAATAGAAGGGATTGCAATCGACTATTTTTACAAATACCGGTAGCTCAAATCAAAAATCCAACATTCGTGCAAACTTCACGCAGTGAATGACGAGGTGTGCGGAGCTGGGAAAGTAAGCAGTATTTAAATTTCTCTCTCAAGTTTGAATTCTCCATGCTATTGTCCTTTTTTTGTATGTGCAAATGAGTGAAACTCCTTGAATGCCATTGAGAAAAACTTTTCTGTGATGGCAGGCTATTGGCCCCACTTTTTTTTTTTTAATTTAGCCATTCGGAATAGCTATAAAAAGACGTGGTTGGACAACATGCTATATGAACACTTTTTTTTAAGCATACCCTGGCCTTTATGTACACTCACTGATGTCTGTTTTATAAGACAAAACTCTAAGCATTTATATATTACTGAACATTCTTTTAGTTGTTTTGGAGGGAGGTACAAAATGTTATATTTTCATGTTGTTCCTATGAAGAGTGAAAGCATTTATTGTAAGCGGTTTTGGACGAATGAATGCAGTCCTAATGTATGATTTATGTGTGCCATTGAATCCCCACGTGTCAAATGTCTCTTGTAAGGAGTAAGGGATTTTGTCCACACTGTCTATTTTTGAATCCTGAATGTTATAATTGACAGTGTTGCATCTCTGTTTTTGCCACTGTCTTGTCTCATCCTCCCTTAATCGAAAGTCTGCTCTAACAAAGCCCAAACTCTAGCTACAACTTACTGACCTGACGCCAGTAGAAAATGTCTATTCTGCTGTTAGTGTGAAATTATTTAGACACCAAATTGACACAACTGTGAACAGTTCTATAGTTTGAGCCCTTGCATGACTTTTCTGTGGATTTCGGTGTGTTGCACATCACTGCTGCAGAATGACTCATTTATAATTGTGTGTTGCGGTCCTTGTTTCCCCAGTATCAAAGCCTGTTGTGTCGCAAAATAGAAAAGAGTCAAGCGGATGTGTTGTAAATAAACATGAAGTCAAATCACCGTTCGATGTGCAGTCAATAGTTAAAGGTTAGTCTAATCAGTGTAGTTTGGATACACAAGGCTCCGCTGTGCTCCCCCCTCTATCCCTGTGGAGAAGCCAGCCTCTGCTCGCGTGCAGTAGTGATCTGTGGGCCCTGATAGTTGTAAATCACTTCTCCTGTAGTCCAGCGAGAGACGAGTGTTGCTGCTGTAGCAGGAGTCTGTGTATTTGTCTGGTTCCCAGTGACGCCCCCCCTTAACGCCCCCCTCCTTCTCCCCGGGGGAACTCTGGAGCCAGTTACAATTTTGAGTGTTTTTGGAAGAGATCCTAAATATTTTCAGGATGACAATGTAATCTGACTGACTGGGCCGTTCTTTTGAGCAAGATTCTCATGCAATTCTTGTGACACACACACACACACACACACACACACACACACACACACACACACACACACACACACACACACACACACACACACACACACACACACACAGTGTTAGTTTGGACTACTTCTCCCACTCCACCAACACACTTCACTGTTTGCTAAGTTACAATTTAGTGCTGGTATTTATACAGTTAAAGCGTTACTCCACCCAAAGTCTTTATGCTAACCTGATGGCTGGTGGAGTTTGAATGTTTTTAGGCCAATACCAATATTGATTATTAATTTTGAATTCTCTGTTAAACCCAAAAATATCTTAACACAATTTCCTGTCACTTATGATGCAATATATATACACGAAACGGGTTGTTTTGGTAATTGTATCGGTCCACATAAAACTCAATGTAGTGTTGAAAGGTGGCAGATGGAGACGATGCTGCAGCACAGTTTTGAGAGGGTTCTGTGAGCATTTTGATGCTTCATATATGCTGTCAAAATACCATTAACAATGGTTTTGTTCTATTAAAGTGTCCCAGTAATTAATGTATTTATTAATCAAAAATCATGAAATTTAATTGGATTACTTTTTTTGGGGGGATTGACTTGGAAAGGGGGAAAGAAAGAGGGGAAGACATGCAGCAAGGGACTCGTCTTTAGTACATGGGAGCCTCTACCAGGTAGAGCGCCCAGTTAAAAAAATGTAATTGCTTGACAGACATAATCAAAATGTGAATCCATTCCCACTGACATGAATTAAAGCTGACCAAAGCCACTGTTAAAGAGAAATTGACCCAACTTTTAACAACCACCTTTCAAGCCTACACAAATAGATAGTAAAAAGATTTTGGATGGGTGTCACTTTAAGTTTTTTCAGGCTGTGGCCCTCTCTTCCACTTTTATTAACTGTTCTTTTTCCTCTCTCTTCTCTCTCAACAGTGTGCCCAAGGGCCATTGAAAGCCCCCTTGGGGGAGTTTCATAAATACACACCGAACAAGAAAAGACTCCTGGACTGTTATTGTTTATACACACTTTCTCACAAACACACACACACGCGCGCACACACACTCCAACACAGACAAGGACATAGAGAGAATGTTGGAGGTCCAAGAGGAGAGGCCAGCGGCGGCAGGTACAGCAGCGACACATTTCAACAAGAAGGAGCGAGGGAAGAAAGAGCGAGAGGAGACCAAGGACGGTCGTGGAAACCTCTCAAACATAGGGAATCCTGTTCCTGGCTCCAGGAACGTGCGCGCCAAAGCGCCGCTTACACATGCCGGCAGTCCACACCAGCTCATCACTCCACCCTGTTCTGTAGTCCTGGGAGCCCCATCAATGCACTCCAATAGGCTAAAGAACTCCCCGTCCACCAACACGCAGAGGTGAGTGGAGTGTGTGTGTGTGTGTGTGTGTGTGTGTGTGTGTGTGTGTGTGTGTGTCTGATGATTGTCTAATCAGCCAAACATTGTTCCGACTATTAAATCCAGACTTTCTACGAACAGCAGTTTTTATGGCTGAACAACTTTGTTGTCATCAGTGACATTAAATCATGTATTTATCCTAGGCATCGTTGTAATGTACTACTAATGGCTGATGACTGAAGTCCTGTCTTTCCACATCAATAGCATAGAAATATGCTTTACTGGGGGGGGAGAAGCTTCTGTCCAGTACAGACATAAACCCGTTTCAAGTAATTAACAAAAAATCATCTCACAATATCACAAATGAATAAACATTAGTTGTCAGTGTTTATTAACAGTTGGGAAGAGAGAACAGATACAAACACTCAACGAAAACTAAACAAAATGAAGTTAAATAAATAAATAAAACAGTTCTCAACACAGGCTACTTGTAATCTATGGAACCATTTTCTGTAAAAAAAAGACAAATCCACATGCAAAGTTAAGCAGTCTTTTGGCTGATACGATTGGTTGCAGAGTGATCAGTGCATCCCATTGTTTGGTAAGTTGTGAAACTCTTATATCTTACCAGTTGCAAGGTGCATAATGTGCTGAGTTTTGCATTTTTAAAAAGCTGATCCGGAGCAAGTCTACAGAAAGGTTCAGGCAAGTCCTAAAGCAGCATTTGTTTAAATCACACTTTATTAATCCCGGTGGGGAAATGTGACCCATTCCAACAATTTAAAGCACTGAGCCACCATCTCTAAAGCTAGTGGCTTTGTCATTCATGTTTTTAATGTGTTACTGTATTTACATTTGAGGAGACTGTGCAATCTCCACACACATGTCCACAGCTGAGACCTTCCTGTTTTTAAGGTGTCACTGTTAACTATTGTGCAACCTTGGCATGTCGTTACTAGGTGTGTATACGTGGTATGTGATCTGTAGTGGACACAAACCTGAGCATGTCACTTTGTCCTTACCCATGCTGTTTAGAGAGCCAGTGTAGGTCAGGTGTAATGCAGCTCTAACATCAGCTTCTCCGCACAATTGTTTTACCTGAAAGGTCTTGATGCGTGATCCAGAGCTGTTCTAGGGTCAGGGAGTACACTGAGGTTGGAAGTTTCCCCTGCTGACTCATGGTTCTGGAGCCTCTGGAAACAGCTGTCTGGACTGCCAAAATTCTGGCTTTGCCTTCGTTTTCTACTAGCTCTGTGTCTGTGTGAACGTACATTAAGTGTGCAAGGCTGCGGCTGTGCTTTTTGGACATGTTGGCATTTGTTTCATGCTTCGTGTGTGTGTGTGTTTGTGTCTCTGTGTGTGTGTGTGTCTGTGTGCGTGCATGAGGGAGAGAGAAAGAGATTAGGGTGTGGTAAGGGAGTTCTCTGCCAGTTGGATGTGTCCTGCTTGCCTGAACTAAACTGCTCTCATAACTAGTCAGTCATTTGTACATGGCCTGTGTCTTTACAGTCTGTTCCTTCAGGTTTAACTGCGCAAGGAATTCCCAATAACCTAATATAGAGTTCATACTCATACACCCAATGCCATAATGGTATCATGTTTAACAGTTGCAATGGGGAAAAAAGAGGGCAAAAACATTTTTCTTTCAGTCTTCCCTCTTTTAATTATGCCTGTGATCTTTTTCTCTCAGCCCTAAACCTAAGACGGAGGCCATGGTACGCTCACCTCCCGTCATGTCCCCCTCCACTGGCACCCAGATGGACTCTAAAATGCCCAATCAGGGTAAACCAGGGAGCACTGGTAGCCAATCACAGCCCTCACCCTGCGACCCCAAGACCCTGGGTTCCAAAGGGGCGCAGAATGTGGCAGGGGGCATGGGGCTGAAGAATGGCCAGGGCCTGACCTCTAGCTCAAGCTCCAAGGTTAAAGTTAAAAGGGAGAGGAGCACCTCAGTGGAGTCGTTTGAACAGCCAGAGAGCGGCACACCCACAAGTGAGGAAAAAGGTAAGAACCACGGTAGTACTCATTATAATCCGACCATCTGTAGCTGTGGTCAGAAATTTAAATAAATGTCAATTAGTTACAGTGTTTCCCCTACCATTGTCTTGGAGGGGCGCTGCGCCCTCTAATGGAGCCCCGCGCCACGTCTGAAATTCAAGGTGTTTTTTTTTCTTCTCATTTTTATTTATTTATTCACAATTCACTTTTCACATTGACTGGTGCTCTTTTATTAAATACACTAAACGCTTATGTTATTGATCTAATGCACGTTTGTACGATCTACTGTGCGCATTCACATTCTCTCCATCGCTCCATTTTGCGAAGGGCGGGGCTTCGCAGCTGACACACACTCGTGCGCACACACACACACCTACAGAGCGGAGGAAAGGAGAGGGGAGAACTAAATAGTATGCGCGCCACCAGTAAACAGTAAACCTAGGGGAAACACTGAGTTAATAGGTTTTTATTCTCACCAGAGTGATAAAGTAGTTGAACTAAGGTAAGTGGACAAGGTTCTTGAAAATGTTTTTAGGAGTCATTAGTGTCTGTGCTTTCATACTTTGTTACCAAAAATAATTACCATGTGCTTGTAATGAAATGCTTTGATCAGGATAGTGGACCTACAGTGCTTCAACAGTGTCATGTCTGCAGTGCTTGTGTTGTGATTGCTGCTATGCATCTGGTAATACTACACGTATCATTTCCTGCAGAGGCGGTCTATTAGAATTATTCAGCACTGATTAATGAGAAAATGGCACAAATACTCCCTAATTACAGCCCATGGCTGGTTTTGCTGTTAATTTTTTATCCTGTACTGCTGCATAACTTTCTTTTTGAAAAGTGCTCTACATAGTTATTTATTTTTCTAGAAAAGGAAACTTTTGGACATCTTTAAAAATATATTTTGCTGTCCCTAGTTCTCACCCAAACGGATAAACCCAAGCCCACTGATGTGTGGTGTGTATGTGTGTGTGTGTACAGACAGCAGCAGGGTGAAGAGGATGTGTGTGGCAGAGAGGAGGCAGCCGTACAGTGGAGCTGACTGGTGCTCTGGGGGAGAAAGTGACGAAGATGACAAAGGATTCTTCAGTAAGTGTGTTAACGTGTGCATCCAAGCATGCAGAGCAGTCCCTCCACTGATCAACTTGACTTATGTCAGCTCCTCAGTAGAACTACATTACCCATAGGCCTGTGCTGGTCCTAAATCCATCGTCTTCTCTGTTGTCACCTTGTAGACTGCAACTCCAGTGACGTGAAGCCCCAGGACTCCGTCACACATTCTACCTCCAATGCCGGACTCAGTCGCTCCTCCACACCCTCCCACAATACACTAGGAGGCCAGGGCTCCACAACAGAACCTGCTAGTGGCCAGAAACCAGTTACAAAACTTGTGTATGTCTTCACCACGGAGATGGCTAACAAGTAAGGAATCTGAATATAACTATTTGTATCTGTCACGGCTAGTATCTTCCATACTATTCTTGCTCAGAAACTCTCAAGCATATATTGTGCATGTATGTTTAGTGTTTGAACTGTTGTTTAGTAGGAATGCATGATATACTGTATATTGGGCCAATAATGGGGAAATGTATATCATCATGTATTATTCCGATAATGAAATTATAGCAGATAAAGGTCAAATGGATTTCATTGACTTAACAAGAACAGCATCTACACACTACAATACAGTAACTACAATACAGTAGATGCAGCTTTTTTAAAGTGTGTGTATGCGATCCATCAATAAACACAGAAGAAAAATAAGTGCCGCAAGCTGATTTTTGTTATATTTTACTAGAAAAATTATTCGGAACTGTTCATTGTTTATGTTTTGGTTAACAATACTAATGAAAGTCTGAATTGGTTAAGTCAGGGCTATGAAATATTAAATCCATCTTTGCTTACTACACCTTAGCCTTTCTTACTCAGGTGTGCATTAACAGGTCAATTTAATATTATTGTTTATCGGTCATAAGAAGCAGTTAATTATTGGTATTGGGTGGAGAAATGTGTGCGTACCTATCGTTTAGTTATGATTAGTATTTACAGTTGAAGCTCGACACATTTTAAATATTTGTAATTAGACAGGCTAATTAAATCATCAACTTAATACTTGAACCCTTTTTTTACATGAGCAAAACATACACCCACAGTGAAACCCTTTGTGGAATAAAAGTTCAAAACTAAATGGAATTACTAACTATGTCAATTGCCTGAAGTATATCTCTGTACCCCTGTCATCAGTGGTTGTTGTTGTCTTTGATGTTTGTTGCAGCTCCTTGTGTGTATGTGTAAAGACACTTGCTTCCCACCACTTCTCCTCCTTCCCCCAACTTTCCCAGTTGTAGCCTAAGTCCATTGTGTGTATCTGCACAAGCATGTGTGTGTCAGTGGGAGCATACACTTAGATTAACATCCGTGTGTGCGTGTTTGCTTAGTCTGTTGACCTTGGTTTTACCTTCATGGTCCCATCTAGTACTCATTCATCCGGCTCACCATCTCTCAAATGGACACACATATGTATTTATTGTGTCTGATGACTGATATCTGACTGTCTGCCTTCTTGTCCTCAGGGCAGCTGATGCAGTTCTAACTGGCCATACAGAAAACATCATTGCCTTCCACATGAAAAACATCTCCAACAGCAAGGACAAAGCTCACCTCCTCCTGGTAAAGACACACAGGCATCTTTTAACAAACACGCATATATCCTTTCATACACAAACATCTCGCATGAGAGTGTCAAAACATAATCCTATTTCTGTCACTCTTTTAAAGAACAATGCAGCAAGTGCCCTCCGAAATGACTCCAAGCCTCCCCAGCAACCCCCGTCCCATGCCCAAGATCAGAGCCACCAGCCTGGATCCAAGCCGTCCTTACCTGGAATGGCAGAGCCAGCCCCACCCCAGCCTTCAAACCAAGGGAGCCAATCTGGTGTTCTTACGCAGGAAGGGTCATCCTCGGCAGGCATGGAATCCAAAAACCTTCCCGGCAGTAGCCCGAGTAACGCTATAGCTCCAGTTGACCAGGCCCCTGTCACCCAATCTGAGGCAGGCCTCAACCCTCCGACAGCAGGTGAAGGAGGGCAGGGTGGAGGCTCTGGTGGAGCGGGTCTGACGCCCCAGCAGCAGCAGCAACAGCAGCAGCTGGCCCAGGAGCTGTTGAACATGGAGGCCAACACAGAGGGCCTGTCCCAAGAACAGTTGGAGCATCGCCAGCGCTCCCTGCAGACCTTGCGAGATATTCAGCGCATGCTTTTCCCTGATGACCGTGATGCCCCTAATGCTGGGCCCCCACAATCTCATGGTGGACCCCATGATGGAGGCCCTGATGGTGCACCGCGTAGGTCTGAGCAGGGCCCTCTGCAGGCTATGATGGCGCAGTCTCAGAGCCTTGGACCACCAGGTGGGCCAGGAGGACCTCGTCCACAAGGTCCACTCTTTGGCCCACCCCACGGTCCACCCCATGGTCCACCCCATGGTCCCAGAGACATGCCCCCATTTCCACAAGATGAAATGGGTGCACATATGGGGGGTCCAGTGGGCTGTGGAGACGGAGATCAGATGACCCCAGAACAGGTGGCCTGGTTGAAGCTACAGCAGGAGTTTTATGAAGAGAAGAGGAAGAAACAAGAAATGCAACACCGGCCACTCCCTCCAGACATGATGATGCACCCCCATGGTCCACGTGGCATGATGCGAGGCCCCCCGCCTCCCTACCAGATGGGCCCAGGGGAGATGTGGGGAGGACCAGGTGGTCCCCCCGAGCACTACCAGGAGCGCATGAGCATGGGCCCTGGCCCCAGGGGTATGCCCCCACATATGCAGAGGATGCCTTTCTCTGGTATGATGAACCCTGAGATGGAGGGACCCCCAAGGCCTGGAATGGGCTGGCCTGACGACATGCCTCCCCGGATGGGAGATGCACGAGGCTTCCCTGGAGGACCTGGGGGAATGTTTGCTGGTCCAGGGGGTCGTGGGGAGCGTTTCCCAAATCCTCAGTCAGTCCAAGAAGCAATGTTCCACCAAGGTATGGGTGGAGAGAAGGGCCTCCCTCCAGGGATGATGATGGACATGCAAAGGATGATGGGGCACCAAAGAGGTGGCATGGAACCTGGTAATGGCATGGGCATGTTTCCCAGAATGCCCGGTGATGGTCCTATGAGCCCATCCTCCAGGCTCCAGGGAATGGGGGGAAGGGAAATGGGGCCTGAGTTTGGCATGGGGCCCGGCCCCGGACCTCATATGCACCCTGCCAAGCTACGAGATCCCTCCATGAATATGAGTCCCGACGAGATCATGAGAATGAGAGGAGGACCTCCAATGGAGAACATGGGTCCACAAGGCCGACCCATGCAGGGTCCTCCCTTCTCTGAGCAGTCACAGCCAGGCGACTTTCCTATGGGACCTGGGCGGCCCTTCCCAGGGGGTCCAGGAGGAATGAGGGGTCCACATGCAGATCAAGCCTTTGGTCCAGACCACAGATCTACACCAACAGGAGGTAATGGCCGTATGAACCACCTTCCCCCTGCTGGTGGCCCTTCACAAGGTCAGAGGGGCCGCAAGCCAGCAGATCTGAATGTCCAAGCAGGAGGGGGGAACTCTCCCAGTATCAACCCACTTAAGTCCCCTCCTCTGAGGCAAGTGCAGTCCCCCATGATGGGCTCTCCCTCTGGAAACCTTAAATCCCCTCAGACACCGTCCCAGCTGGCTGGCATGCTCACTGGTCCCACCGGCCCCAATGCCCCTCCACCCCCTCAAGCTTCCGCACCAATGAAATCTCCCCACTCCATGATGGGATCAGCTGGTGCCTCTCCTGTTCATATGAGGTCTCCTTCTCTTCCTAACCCCTCTCCAGGATGGGCATCCTCACCAAAACCACCCATGCAGAGTCCTGGAGTACCACCTCAGGGTGGCAAGCCTCCCCTCAGTATCACCTCACCAAACATGATGGGGAGCATGGAGCAAGGTAAAACAGTCTCTTTCTTATATTTTATGTGTTCAGCAGCACCTGTTTCTGTGCATCTTTAAATTCAGTTAATATTGGGCTATGGTTTTTAAATGGTTTCTTGTTAAATTTGATTACACTTTTAGTCACATCTCTGTGATGTAAAATACCCTTTGAAATCAGAACAAAACTGAAAAATGCTAAAAAGAAAAATGTATGCAGAAGCTATTTATTATCTAGTGCAGCTCTCATTCAAGTTAACACATCTGTATGTGGGGTGGGGTGAAGTTTGGTGTGTTATGGTCCAGTGGCTCCCTCATGTGGCCACACCATTTAGATCTCACTGAGCCTCTGAGCACTCTTGCTACATATCATCACAGATTTAAAAAAAAAAAAAAAACAATCTGCCCGAGAATGAAAAGTTTCAACGACTAAGATGTATCATCTCTTTGTTATGTCCTCTCTCTCTCTCATCATGCCATCCTCTAGGTGGTAACGGCCCTCCCTCAGCCCCTCCTTCATCAGGGGCTCCATCTGGCTCTATGTCACTCCCAGGCAACGTCCCGTCTGGCAGTCCGTACACCATACCCCCTGAGCCAACTCTATCCCAGAACCCTCTCTCCATCATGATGTCACGCATGTCCAAGTTTGCAATGCCCAGCTCCACCCCACTCTATCATGATGCCATAAAGACTGTTGCCAGCTCTGATGACGACTCGCCCCCGGCTCGCTCCCCTAACCTGCCGTCAGTGAACAATAATGGTAAGACATGTGAAATATATTTAGTTTGTTGTTTAATTTGTACTTTCATTTCCTCTCACCCTGGGCCATATTTATACTAATCCTCCTTTGATCTGCTTCAAAAGTGCATGTACTGAATATATAATCATTTATTTGTGTCTTGCATATACAGGTATGGTAATGAATCACCAAGGCAATCCACGTATGATGGGACCTGGAAATGCTGGACCCATGTCTGCCCTCAGCCCTCTGGGTATGAATCCAATGGGATCCCAGCCCCTGTCCCATGGTATGCCCTCACAGATGCCCTCTCCCAATGCCCCTAATATGGGCCCAGGCATGATGCCTCATGGCATGATGATACCACCAAATCCCCAAGACCCTGGTATGGGAAACCCCCAAATGATGTCCCAGGGACGTATGGGTTATCCTCACCGAGGCCAGGCCTACCCCCTCACCCAGTCCCCTTCCCAACAAGGCCCTTTCTCCCCGCACAATGGTCCTGGTCCACAAGGTTTCCCTGGCCATCCCATGGGCTTCCAGGGAGAAGGAGGACCTATGGGACGGATGGGGAACATGCCTCACGGGGGAGGGGGTGATGGGGGTATGTGCAAGCCCAATACTCCTGGAGGGCCAGAGTTCAACAGCATGCAAGGTGGGTTCAGTGATGCAGACCTACATGAGGTGATGCGACCAGGAGCATCTGGCATTCCAGAGTTTGATCTTTCCAGGATAATCCCGTCAGAGAAGCCCAGCCAGACTCTGTCTTACTTTCCCCGAGGTGGGGGAGACAATCCTGGGGGAAAACCACCACACCCCTCTGGCTTCCCCATGCAGGGCATGATGGGCGATGGCCCACCAAGGATGGGGATGTCCATGCAGGGGATGGGGGGGATGCCAGGGGGGCCTGGTGGGGTAATGGGTCCCCAAGACATGCCAATGGGCAACCCTGGCCACAACTCGATGCGGCCACCTGGATTCATGGGCCAAGGCATGATGGGCCCCCAGCACCGGATGATGTCTCCTGGGGGTCCGGGAGGGATGATGCAGGGGAGGCAAATGTCCCACCCAGGCCCTGGTGGCTCACCTAACATGATGATGTCACTGCAGGGCATGGGCGGCCCCCCACAGCAGACAATGATGATGGGGGGTCAGATGAGGCCACGTGACATGGACATGGGGTTCAGTCCGGGCCCTGGAATGTTCTAATCCAACAGAAACCTTGTATGTAGAATGTTCTTGGACAATACACAAGGATGGAGTAAAGGTGATGGTGTGTGGAGACTAGTGTTCAGAAAACTCTGATGGACTCAAGTAAAGGAAGTATAATACAAGAGAGAGGATGTATCCAGAAACAAACATAATGGAGCTAACCAGTCACATAGTAATGTCCTGTGGGAACTATTCCAATGGAGACTCGGATAGGCCCAGATTGGAGTACTTTTGCCACAAGAACATTGAATTTTGATTCATGAACTTCAGAATGTATGGGATTGTTGTGCATCAATTTCGCAAAACTGTTCTTGTGTTTTTTGATTATCTGACTATAAAGATGACTTTCAACATCAAAGAGGAATCGACCTAACTCAAAGTCAGCGTGGAGATGCTACAGTATATGTCTACTTTTTTCAAATAAAAAAACAAACAAATTTGTCATGAAAGTGGTATGGAACAAGAGAAAGGAATAAGAATTTGTGCTTTGTGAAGACTTTAGTGGAACTCCATCTTGTCTCTCGCTCCATTGTTTTGACAGTTTCTGTACAGTATTTCCGTGTGAGTGTGTGTGTGTGTGTGTGCTTGACAGACTGTATGTTTGTGTGGTATGTATGTATGTGTCTGTATGTATAGGCATTCTATCAGTGACCTCTCAACTCCTCTTACCCAACTTTCATTGGGGGAGGAATGCCCCCTAAAAATACTGTACTGTTTACCATTGGTGGGCTATTCGAATTTTAGTCTATTTTAATTTCCTTTGTAACTCCAGTGTATAACAAACCAAACTATGACCTCATTAAGATAATAGTATTATTAAAAAAGCACAAACATGGACTGTCTGCAGAAAGCGTCTTCTTTCTCCATTTTTACCATTGAGGGCAACACATTAAGTGTGAGGATCCTGGCAGCTTTGCAGCACAATGATTATCCCCAGGTCCATTTCAAGTTGTCTGACATTTGACTTGGTGCTCCAAAACTTTCAGGACTCAACTTTCGCCAGTGTGAATAATACTGCTAATACCCAGATGTGCTATGTGTTCCTGTTTTGTTTTGACTCTCTTGTTGACTCTGGGTAATAATCATTCCCACAGCAATAAATCCCACCCCAAAGGTCAGCATAATGGGACCGAAGTGGCTGAATGCCACAGCAGGTATGCCAGGTATTTTAGAACTAGAGCTAGGTAGATCTGGTAAAAATTTAGTAAGGCAGGTGTGGTGTCCAGAGTGAGACACGGAGAAATGTATACACGTACTGCTTACCATCCAGTTGACTTCCTCTCTTTTCTCTTATTGTATAAGCTTGTCATGTGTTTCTCCATTAGCTTTGGTGCAGAATAGCCTACCAGGGCTGTGGTGATGGACTACAAATAAAAGATATTGTTTTGGTATATACATGTTGTCTATGGAGTGTGTGTGCGTGCGTGTGTGCATGTTTGGGTCCACGTGGCTCTTGACTATTCACATCTAGCCAGTTATGTGGACCAGGAGGTGTCTTTGTCATCGTACACGTCAAACCAGTTGACCAACATTGAGCTAGAACAAAGAGCAAGCCATAGCGGGAAGGACTGTGACCAAGTTGACATTTTATCAGGAGGTATTTAGTGAGAGCTTTCAGAGGACACCACACTTCCAAAATAGATGCAAGCATGTTGATGCATTTGAACTCTACTTAACTAGTTGTGCTTTACTAACCTGTGTTTTGAAGTCTTAGCTGGTAGGAATAGTACAGAGCCCTTTGTGTGACATGAGACAAAGAAAAGACTTAACATTGATCAAAATCTTTATTTATGACTCGCAAATCCAAACCTTTATATTTCAAGCAGCAGGTCACGGGAAAGTCCCGCTGATGAGGTACAGTGCGTGTTGTAACACAGGTTTATACTGGGGTCTGACGGTATCAACAAATCCCCGCAAGAAGGAATATGTCTTGTTTCACTCTTAAAATATACTGTAGCAGAAATATTCCATTTCGGCACAGTCTACATGGTTATGAAGACATTCACCTACACACTAATGTACACTCCCCAACATTAAATACAGTACATGAATTGCTTAGTATTCTCGTGAGGAATTTAATTATTGAATATGAAATATTTTATTTGAACACAACCAAATTGGCAGAATAATTGCATCAACTTTGGTGCCACATTGTCTTTGAGATAATAACTTATACATTATCTTAGTGCAAGAGTAAATTGTAGCAATGGTTTGAACTTCTAAGGAAAAGGCTGATAATATTCTGTATTTTTCAAATCTCCAAAAGAACAAAACCAACAATTTATTTATATCATTCTAACTTATTAGGCAACTCTGGTATGGTTTATTCCTCTGTGCTATATACTTCCCCTGTCTAACACTTACAGGAGTATGTTCCATCATTGCAAATCAACATGGGCACTGTAGTTTATTTTTGATACAATCCTACACCGTCCTGATGCAGTAAATACTCACTAGAACACCAAATTTACTCCAGTTTAGTGTCCAGCTGTTCTAGCAAATTACTTAAACTTTAAAAAAAATTATGTATGTATCAAGTATGTACTTGTCATCTGCTTTTAAAGATTTATGACGGTACTTTGAAATTATGCAGACATAGTTGGTTTTAGTCTTTTGGAGTTTGTTAAATAAATATGTTAGCAGATTAAGTGCATCCAAACAAACACTTGTGCACGAAGCATCTGATATCACGTAAACACTATGGCAAAAATAATTCTGCACTTACACTTGTCAATATGCCAAAGCCATTCAATTAATCTACCTAAATGGAACACGTTATTGCCATGTTAACAAAGATGAATAGTAACAAAATTAAAAGTCTGATGTAAACTGAAATATCTACAAAAGAGGCTGTAATCCAGGAATTGTAAATTTCCCCTGGTGATGGTGGCTGGATGGAGTAGGAACGGAAAAAACATGATGCGTGGTATCTGTCGGAGTGTAATATCAAGGGTAGCACTGTGTTGCGAAGTGACGGTTTGTTGTGGGTTTAGGGTTTGGTCGAGCACTCTGTGCTGTTACAAAGTGATTGGTAGAGTTCAGAGCTCAGAGAGTATGCTGAGAGGACCTGTTTGAACTCCTCCAGGGGGCAGTAGACTCCACTACAACCTGGTACAAGTTGATCCTGCAGAAAGACAAGCAACGTAAGAGGAAAACAAGAGGAAAATGCAACAGCTTATCAAATAAACAAAGACACAATCTCACCCCCTACCTGGCCTACGTATGAAACTTTAACGAAGGACTTGTTGGTCTGCCGGTGTTGGTGCAGCTCCAGAGTGAAATCAGCGGCATACGGTGGCCATCTCATGTCAAAAATCCCCAGAGCCATCAGACAGGGAATCAATGTGGTGTCATGTGCAGAGTACAAAAACAGCTTCCTGTTTGAGAGAGGAATAAAACAGTGGGCCATTTGAAGACAAAACACAATCTAGTTTGTGCAACAAAGAGGTGCGTTTATCCAGGTGTCCAACCTGTTTGGCTCTGATGAGGTGCCCTGTAGTTTCTCCTCAATGTTGGCTAACAATGTGTGCAGGAGGGGTCCCACACACAGCTGCAAGTTCTCCCTGCCAAAAACAGAGTTTACTTGCTTAGTTTGGCCAACCATTGAGCAAAAATAGCCTAATATTGCTGTTTGACATAACTTTAGACTACACCAAATAAAGAAAAAAACATTCAAATTCCCCCAAACTACTGAACCTCTGGACTGTCTCTTAAATCACACACATTTAGGCTATTCTATGTGATCGTCTTTTGATAACTAATGTTACATTCAATGTATAAAACCCACCTCCCACTTTGAAAACCTCTGGTCTAAATAAAAAATCGATCCTTTTCAAAAGCCCCTCCTCCACTGACTTAGTTTAATCTTACCTCTTGCTGGGTTGATACACATGGCAGATCATGTCCACGGCTCTCTGTTCCACTTTGTTCCTCCAGGTGTCCAGCACCGATGGGCAGGCCAGGCCGTGCGTCTGTTAACGTGCAGAGACTTGACAGTCAGTATTAGCTATGCTGTGAGCAACACAAACCTCAAGATGAAGGTTGATGAAGGCAGAGCTGTCATGTTATTACAAGGTATTTCTTCCCATTTCCCCCTTCATCAAAGTAATTGTATTTCTACAGCTAAGACAATGTCAAATCTAACTCATGACAGTAAGATCTACCAGTAGCTTTATTTTCTGTATTGACTCAGTATGTGTTGCTTTAATTTGTCTGTTAGTTTGAATGAGTTGTAACTGATAACAAGTGGATATGAACATATTCAGCCAGAATGTTAGGTAGGGCTTTAGTATTTGGCTTTGTCTGATGACAGGGAAAATAGAATCAGCAAATTCAGGAAAGGAAGGAAATGAATCTCCTATAAAGCCCTCTGTCTTGTTTCAGATCTTGTAGTGGCCCGTGTGCGCATTCACAATAAAAGATGGTTATTTGAAAATCTACAAAAAATGTGTGACAAGCAATATGGAGAAAAACATTTTCAGTGTCTCATCCAGTAATGAATTTCTTTCACTGACTGAATTAGAACATATTTTTAAGATATCTTCAATTACGGCCATGAGTAAATACCATCAATGTTGAGACTCAAAATCGTGCTGAATCTGTTATTTCAGCTTGTTAAAATCTGTAGAGACTTGATGAACTCTGTTGTGGAGTTTCATTTTGCATAACTAGCAGCATGCTGGGTTGCCGCCTCCAGCCAGGCCAAGTCTTCATAATAATCGTATGTATTCTGATAGCTTGTGGTGAGACCTAATAAAAGTCATGTGAATCATGATGCGGCAGTGTCACCTCTCTGGCAACCATGTCGTCCCTAATGAGGATGAAGTCGATGTGCTGGTGAGCAGCGATGCCCAACGCGCTCTGGATGCTCTGCAGGTCTGCTGCAATGTCTGGCAGAGTGGACGACTCTGCCCAGCGGTGGCTGCATAGAACACACACAGTGTCAGCCACAAAACACAGACACACCATGACAACCTGTCAGAGGCATCTCAACTCTGCTTATAATTTTGCACAACACATTATTCTAGATGCTGGTTTCGGGTAGCGAGTGCATAGGATGTTTGAGGCCTGGTCTGAAAATATACTCTACAAACCTGGCAAGGATTTTGAGCAGCTTACATCCATGGTAGTTAGGATACAGGATTTCAGATTCTGCCTCCGTTGTTAATATAGTCACAATTTCTTCAAGTACAACATAAAAAAAAAAGAAAATGATTCGATGAGATCCAGAATAGAATAAATAACATCATGGACATATGGATTTCAACCCTACCTTTTTGTTTTTGCTGGAAGAGACCTGCTACCAGGCACTTGGCAGATTCAATGGTCCTCACAATGTTAGTGGAGCGCACACTAAAAATTTAAACAGGTCATGGAAGACAGCCAACTTCAAAATAGGCAAACATTTAGGCTGATATCCTTTGTACTGCGCTCTTAAGTAAAATGTATCAAAACGGTAGTGTACAGAAAAGGGTTTATGTTCTTGATATCACTTACTAAACCTCAGCTGGGCTAAAGGTGGAGCTGAGGAATGGGCTCTCCTCAACATATCTCCTCCTCAGCCTCTGGCCCAGCTCATACAGCTGCTGCATGCCCACTGTGGTCAGCTGACCGGGGAACGTGCCACCCTGCCAAGAGGGGAAAACAGAATCAGGTTTTACTCACAGATGTGGCCAAACAAACACACACCTGCGATGGCATGCAGGAATCCAGAGTGAATGTGGTACAAGGATGGCACGAGTCCATATTGTGGGATTTAGTTTTCTAAGCTAATTCCAGTGCAGTAAACCTCCTGAGCAAAGCAGCGAACTCAGCATAGGAAATAACCATTTATATGGACACAGTGGCTGGCAAACATATCTCATTGGGAAGCTCTAAACAGTTCAGCAGCATTACACAGAGGAGTTGAATGAATGAACCCGCTTTAAAGTCATCTGTTCGGCTTTGTAATAAACCGTAGTGGCCACTAGAGGGAGAAAGGCTTCTGAATCCTCAAGGTGCTTTACAACTATGGCAAGAACATCCAAATACAGAGTCTATACACATTATTTAATACAAAAATCACAACTGGATTACACACAGGCAGAACATATAAAACAACAGGCCTTTACCAAAGCAGATATCAACTTGTCCTCTCAGAAAACAGCTCAAATGTAAGTACTTATCTCAGTAAGTGTTTAAAGCCCTGTTAAACATGTCCGTAAGGCGGAAACGTATACGAAAAATAGCTCACAATTTGTCAGAGTCCAAATACGTCAAACTTTTCATCGGATCGGAAAAGGTACAGATACAGATACGCATGTCTAACCTATTGATAGCGCATCACTTACTAATACAAAATGTATCAGACGAATGCCCAACGAATGCATAACGTATACAAAAATATGGCGTATACAAAATATCGGCAACACGCTGGTGTACGTTGATATAAGGGAAGGCATAAGTAGTATTCGTTAAGAGCACGCGGTGTTATGCTGGGGTGCGTTGTTGAACGCTGAGTCTGTGAAAATGTTTTGAGCATGTTCAAAATTTTCGGACGTACCCGACGTGTGCTTCATAAGTTATGCAGACGTTACACATAAGTTACGTTACGTTAGACATACGTGAATACAGTACGTGAATACGTTAGAGGAACGTTAGATATAGGCTACGTCGGCTGACGGTGAATCCTATAGCCAATTTATTGATAACGAGTGGATAACCTATTCCTAATCTATGTTATACTTATGCCTGACGGAGGAGTAACTTATTAAATGTGTTTCTACAGTACAGCTAGCGTTCAGCTAGCGTTTTGGTAGCTTATTGGGGTTTGAATATAGTATATAGGGTCCCTGTGAGTAGCTCATCCTCACTTCTTCACAGCACGTCTTGATGAATACATCAACCGTCATCAGAGAGCATGGAGGATGCTGAGAGGCTGCGACAAGAGTACATTCTGTTCTTCAGCATCAGCATGACGTGAACCAGATGGCACTTTTCCAGCTCCGTTGGCCAGACGCTCTGATACGTTTTAAATACCGTAATTTTCGGACTATAAGCCGCACCTGACTATAAGCCGCAGACGCTAAATTGACTGATGTGTATGTAGCCGGTCTGTAGCTGACACCACGATGCGTTGTGTTGCGTAGAACCAGGAAATAACGATGGAGAACTTCTGCCTGTTCAATCAGCATTTATTGTCTCTGACCGTTGGTGTTTTCCTTAATTTGTCCATAAATTACCGTTGAAACAGAAGAAACACAAGAAAGTCATCATCATACGGTAACTCCACAGTCGGGGTTTTTGGACATGCACCCCTCTCTTCAGCGTATCCTTCTTTCCGTCTCCCGAAAAAGTGGCGCGAACCCCCAGAAAGTGCCGGTTTCAGGAGTATCAACATAAAAGCATATTTAACAAAATAAGACTCCTCGAAATAAATATATATGCATTTCTACGTTTTTTTTTCCATAATGAGGGTGTCTCACACACTGTCCTCGCTCTCGTAATGTCCGTCTGTCTCTCGTACCACTCGCTACTTTTGCGCGCTCTTTTCCGGCATCCGGTGGACTGTAACCTGTAAAATCCATAGATTTAGGAATTCCCCTAGTGGCCGTTAGCTGTAAAAATCCATAGATAAGCCGCACCGTTATATAAGCCGCAGGGTCGAAAAATGGGGAAAAAGTTGCGGCTTATAGTCCGGAAATTACGGTAGGTAAGTGATACGATATCAATGTTTGACATACGTATAATAATTAGTTATGTATTCGTTATGTATACGTCAGCTACAACACTGCTGTGGAAAAGTTGGACGTATTTGGACACTGACAAATTCTTAGGTAATTGTCATATACGCCGGCATGTTTCTGCCATGCGGAGCTGTGTGACGGCCGTATGTCTGGCGTGTTCAGCGTATCGTCTGCGTCCTTCAAACGATCACAACTTACCCTTAATTTATATCAACCTATTGTCGATATTTCGTATACGCCAGCATACGGTTCTGTCATACGGATATGTGTGACAGGGCCTTTAGGTAAACTGTGCCAGATTGCACAAGGTCAGGGCCCCGGCACAAGCACACCTAAACTGAATCAAGCCACTACAGGTCTAAATGTCTGCCGTGACACGCGTTTGGCTATTATCCTCCCACAAAGCCTCTTACCAGGAACCAATTACTAGACAAGTTGCTTCACCTGAATTTGTTTCTTTAACTCTTTTCTTGTCTGACCGCGCTCCACACCACAGAGCAAACTTACTCACGTTCAGTACATTTTTCCGATAGCTTTCTTCTACAGGAGCTGGGGGCCTTGGGCCACCATGAAGGTCGGTCACTTCATAGTTGATCTGGGTGTGTGCTGGAGGCTCCAAGAGCGTTGGTAACCATTGAGCCTTTGGTGAGACAAATGTGCCCAAATGAAGAATTGTTATTATATATACACAGACATTTCTAAACAGATATTATGTGACAGTACATATTTTGTTATAGTGTGATGGCCCTTAGGCCTCAAGACCAATTTCCTGATTCACACATCCACACACTACTGATGAACTGACTGCACACTTATTTAGATTTCTATAATAAATTAACTTTACTTTAAAGAGTCATGTGTGGTGTCAATATTTTGTCTTTCCTTGAGCCAGGTCGGAAAAAGAGTTTTACCTCTATCACATCAGGTATTGACTTTAGCGGGGTACGAGCACCATGTCGGAAGAGGACTTGGACCAATTTTAGTTCGTAAGGAGAACTGGGATTTGTGTCAGCAGAGTGGCAACTGGAAGCCACCTGTTCCAATTCAGTCTTCTTCTGTGACCACAGCATTGACCCGAAAGCCACTGACATCGAACCGAAAACACCTGCTTTGGTCCAAAGATTCCTCATGGCTTACCTGTGAACAAAACAGACCCATTGTTTACATTTTAATTAACTACACACGCATTAGGGTTAATATTAAGCAGAAGATCAAGAAGAACTTTTGTCATAATGGCAGTAACGTTAACAGAAATAATCAATTTCAGGCACTTCCCTGTGCAATAACCCTGCAACACTTACATCCACTGTACATGTACATTGTATATTTTCATATCTTAAATACACTGTATTCCTTGTATGTGTACTGTACATATACTTGGACAATAAACCTGATTCTGAGTAAGGCTGTCAGGCTGCGTAATGTTACAAGACAGTCTTGCAAAAAAACAAGCTTGAGTTTCTTGTTCTTTGTAGCAGGACAACAACTAGTGTTACTAAAAGTACATTTTGGTTTATGAAATGTCAGAAAATAGTGAAAAAGACCCCCATCACAATTTCCAAAAGAGCATTTTGACATATTGATATAGAAAACTCCAATACACAAAGATATTCAGTTTATCATCATACAAGACTACATAAACTAGCAAATTCACATTTGTTTAGCATATTTTACCTTTCAGACAGGGCGAGCTGCAACAAACAATCATTTAAATCATCGATTAATCTGCAGATTACTTTCTCAACTGGTTTATGAAATGTCAAAAATGTAATCATAATTTCTGTGTCATTTTGACTGAAACGATTAGCGACCAACTTCTAATAATTGACTAACGTAAGATGTTTAGTCGACTAATCGTTTTGGCTCTACTGTCAGCTATACTATGCATTATGTACTAACCTGCTCTAAATGAACACAAATAAACTTCCTGTCAACTCAAATTATCTCAGGTATGTAGATTAATGCAGTAGCACTACTAATTTTACTTAAATAGTTAATATGGCCTAGTTTATGCCATTAAACCAAACCCAAATACTGTAAGATCCTGCACTATTCACTGATATCCTGAACTAGCCAACACACATTGATGAAGCGCGCTAGGGAAACCCCACACGGCACAAGGCTAACGTTAAGTTATTACATGATAACATGAAGTTTGACCTCCATCTCAACTGTTAACCTAGCTAACTGCACGTGACAACGAGGCTCACTTTCTGTAAGATGTAGCTAACTAGCTACTTACTTTCTGAAACGAAGTTCTCCTGCTTTATCTCGATAGAGAACATTCAGTAATTTACAAATTCACTTGTCATTCGGCAACTCTTCCGACCGCTTCAAACCAAAGGACATGTCGGGAACTGTAGGGAAACAAACGCCAATGTACAATGAAAGTGAAGGTAATAGCTACAAAGATAGAACTACATTTCCCAAGGTTCACATTACAGCATGACATTTCTTCTTCTTCTTTTAAAATATTTCTGGTGGAGCACAAGGATCAAAGCGAGCTGATGTCCCCTCCAGGACCCACGTGTATCTGCACGCCACAATGATCCAGTGATAAAGTTATCCCACACAACTACACTTTATGTCTAATATTTCAAAATGTACAATATTATATGCTTACTAGATTATGTTAATATAGTACTATGACTCTTGCGCAATATTCCTTTAGTGTTATATTATTACAGAAAAACACTAACATTAATCTTATAAACATGTTGTACACTGTTTACATACACATTGTCACTTGTATATATATATATATATATACATATATTACACAAAAATGCTCTTGTATAGTCTCTATTTTTAATGTATTCTTGTTTTAGTTTATGTACCTACTATTATTTATATTTACATTAAAGAGCAGAATTTATGCACACCTGTAGATCGACAGGTGCGTAGGTGAAGACCAAGGGTAAGAAATGCAGAACAAAAGTCTCCTGCACATGGTTTATTTTACTGATGAATAACCTGGTGAAGGTCTGTGTGCCAAAACATTGTTCTTTGAAAAGGACGGCGTGGGAGTCTTTTGTTCTGCATTATGAAAATAAGAACCACAAAATATACAACTAACTGTTAATTTACACATTTTATTTGGTATATTTAATTATAATTTTTTAGAAATAACATGTATACGTGAAATCTGCTTTGGGAGTAATGCCTTTTGCACTTTATTTATTATTTTGAATTTTATCCTACCTTTTGTTTTTTAATTTAAACTTTGACCACATTCCAGAAAGAATCCATTCCATGAATTTGATAACCACTGTTATATTACTGAATAAAATGAGGAAGTAAATTATCTAAATACTTTTCCCATCTCTGAATAATACCCACCTTCCAGCTTGAATGCAGATTATTCTAATTTGCAAGCCATATGGTATCAATCTGTTAAAAAACATCCTATGCAGTATTATCCAGAACAAGAGAGCCTGAGAGACTGAAAACAGAAATCTGAGAATTATATTCCATCTTGAATGTTCAATATTGGTCACATTTTTAAATAAATAAGGAGAGCAGACAACAACAAATACCCTATCAGTGCATAAAAACATCACCTCAGCTTTGCCCATAGGTGATTTAGAGAGAACATGTTTTATAGCTACTGCTATAAATTAAATTCTGCATATAGCATAAACTTATACAATGATAATGAAATGAGGGCAACTCAGCCGAACTGAATCTGATCTGCACCAAACAAACGAAATGGCAGCATCTACTGCAGCTTTCTTCTCAGCTTGTGACAGACCGAGTTGGATATTAGCACTCAGCTTCCTGGCAGAGATAGCGAGACAGTCTTTGTTTGTGTAAATACTGCACATCCTCTCCAGTCTGTCTGAGAACAGATATGGAAATGCAAGTGGTGCTAGGATACAGATCTAAAAATCTTCTTTATTTCCACTTATTCTCTAGTTTACATAATTTCAGTATTTATGAATGATTTAATGTCGTGTAAGTTGGTCTAAACGGGTCCAAAGTTGGTAAAAATCATTCTGATTTTGAAACACAAGTCTCTATGTGTTGATGTTGAAGAAAGATCTAAGAAGAACTTGAATTAATCACACACATTAAGACATTAAGGACAGATTAGATTGTACAGTTGATGATTTATTAATTGGTGAAGGGTTAGTGATGACATTTATTGCATAAAGGTCTGCGTGGAAGAACCAAAAATATTTCTGTGTTTAGTTGCTGTAAGAGATGCGTAGGATTAAAACCCCAGTTGCAGTGGATGTCCATTAAAAAAATCTGCTGTCATAAACAACATATACAATTATTTAGCATATAGTAAAAACAAGACACCGGCAATGAAATAAAATACATTCAAAGATATCAACTCAAACATACATTGCATAGGGACACATTTACTATTTACACAACGGCTCCAGGGCAGAAACTGAAAAACTTAAGTGCAATGTTTCCACCCAGTGGCCAGATCTCCTCATAACAGCATCCAGGCAGCACTTCTTCTTTTTCTTTTCCCTTGAATCCCTCTCAAAAGGAAAAATCCTAAAACAGGCAACATTTTCTAATTCTGCACACAAAGGCTCCTGTCACATATATAACTAATGAATACAGTTTTACTTCACACCTTCTTTTAGATTGTAAAGTGATTATTCTTGAGTTACATTTTAAGTTTGCTGACCCGGGTGTAGTGCAGGTTAGCAAGTCAACCGACGGCTTTATCTAAATTTAAAGGAAAAATATATATAGAAAACATGTTGTACGGAAAGAGATATATCTTCAAACATGTTAAGGCACTTTGCCTTGATTCATTGCAAATGCGCTGCATACAAACATCCAATTTATATACTGGCAAGCTTCACAGTTTTTTGCATATTGAGTCCCTGTTTTCTCTTAATGCATCTCCAATTTTTTTGCAGCGGGAGAATAAAACAATGTTGTAATTAGTTGAATAGTTGAGATTTGTGTCATATTTATCTTTCTAATTAAATGGTTTTCCTAATTCATCTCACCCCAAGCATCATGTCATTCCCACTTAATAGTCTCTTCATCTCTCTGTTTTTGGCTTTAACTTTTTAACTGAAACATAAAATGTGCAATAGTCAGGTATCACACCTGTTAACCCTGTTCTCATTTCAAAATGATTTCTTTTGCAGTTTGGTTGTCAGTTTTTCAAGCTCTGGGACAGATTGATTCACAAACACTATCTGCTCACAGAACTCCCACATGTCAAGTTCACATGGTCCACTCACAGATCAGTCTTTCTAAAGTGAACATTTAGTCCGTTCTCTATAGTCAAGTTTCAGGGTTCAATGCCAGAGTCTGCATAATCAGCTTCTGTTCACATTCTGACTCTTCACTCAGTCACGACACACTGACTCCACTTTGTGTCTTCATAAACGGATCTTCCTGTCTTTTCTCTTTGTTCTGAAAGTCCAACTCCCCCCCCCCCCCTTGTTAGCCTCTCTTTCTGGTTGTGTCTAAACTGCCAGATCATCCTGGCGAGCCCGGCTGCTGCTCCCACTGGTCTTGCTCAGGCGGCGTTTGTCCTTCATGTAGCCGGAGTGCAGCAGAGGTGATGGGGAGCAGCTGTTGGGCACCTCTATGGGCACCTGGTCGTATCTCATCCTCAGAAAGTCCTCCTCGTCCTCGTTGTCGCAGCTGTGATGCCGCTCCGTGGCAAAGTTGACTGAGTTCTGCTGCAGCGCCATCCTGTTGTTAAAGGGATGAGAGGCCATAGAGGTCATGGGGTTCATGGAGCTGGTTACTGCCAGACATTGGCTGAAGTCAGGGGGTGGAGTGCAGGAGGCAGAGAGCCGAGGTGGGCTGTTGGGCTCCAAGGCCGCAGTTGCGGCCACAGTCACAGCTCTGTCGTTGCTCTTCTGCATCCTCTTCTTGCGTAAACACCTCCTGGCGCTTTTCCAGCCAAGGTGGTAGAGCTCCAACACAGAGAGCAGTAGAGACACACCAGCCACCACCAGCATGAAGATGATGAAGACATTCTTCTCTGTGGGTCGGGACATGTAGCAGTTGACGGGGTTGGGGCAGGGCCAAGCCTTGCACAGGTACAACGCCCTGAGGAACACCCCGTAAATCATGTACTGCACCACGACAAATGTCACCTCCATCACTGTGCGGATCATGATGCTCAGGATGTAAGTCTGCAGCAGAGCTCCTTTCAGGCGAAAATGGCCAGTCCCGTCAGCGGTCATTCTTCCGCTCTCCTTCCGCTGGAGGTACTCCTTCTCCCCCTCCAGGTCGCCTTCGCCTTCCCCTCTCTCCTCCTGCTCCTTCCTCCGCACCTTCTCCTCTCTGCGCACAATGTGCATGGCGTGGCCCATGTAGATGAGGGATGGCGTGGAGACAAAAACGATCTGCAGTACCCAGTAGCGGATGTGGGCGATGGGGAAGGCGCTGTCATAACACACATTGGTGCAACCGGGCTGCTGAGTGTCGCACAGGAAATCGCTCTGCTCGTCTCCCCAAGAGGACTCGGCTGCCGTGCCAAGGACCAGGATGCGGAAGATGAAGAGAACGGTGAGCCAGACCTTCCCGACCGAAGTGGAGTGTTCCTGAACCTCCTCTAAGAAATTCCCCAGGAGACTCCAGTCCCCCATCACTGCTCACAGGCCGAACAGACACCTGAGACACAAAGACTCGAGAGGGAGGAGGGAAAGTGCGAAAGGAGGGTGCACTAGAGATGAAGAGGTGAAGTCACTGAGGTGGAGGATGGACAGAGCAGAGTGGAGGGTAAAGAGGAGAGAAGAGAAATACAGACAATCAGACATAGACAGACAGGTCCTCTATATTCCTGCAAAATAAATGAGCTGTGTGTGTGTGTGTGTGTGTGTGTGTGTGTGTGTGTGTGTGTGTGTGTGTGCGTGTGTGTGTGTGTGCGTGTGTGTGTGGCATTATGTGAATAAAAATAGCTTCTCTGCCTGTGAATTGCTAGAGGACTGGACACTGTGGCATGAGAACAACCATTTTCCCATGAAGGAAGGCAGAGGAAGTTCAGGAGTCATGTAAAAGTAAATAAAGAGGTTGTTTTAAGAAAAATGACTTAATATTATATTATGTGTGTTTACATTCCCCATGTTAGACTCCAGATTATGTATAACAAACAGATGGAGAGGGTAACAGGCCACCACCGGGCAAGTCAAAGCTAGGAGACTTTGTCCTTTAAATGCTGTGAGCGACCCGGCCTGAGCTGCATGATCTCTATTTTGCCTGTGGACCATTAGCAGCAGAGTTCACTCACAATGATAGCATGATAACAGCAGCTTTGATGTCCTGTCCTCTCTGCGATAATGAAAACCTCTGACACGCTGCAAGCTATCTGAGAGCGTCAATCAGATCTCTTCATCTATCTACTGTGTGCTTTCACCTGCAGCATTAGTGAGAGTTTGTGTAAGACCCAAACATGGCAGTGACAGGCTGCCGAGTCTCGGGCGAGAATGACCCTATAAGGCAGTTCACAAGACAGCTTTACGTGTGTAATGACTGACTCCCATCATTGAGGGGTTAAGAAAACCCATCTAATTCCATTGAGGGGTGACCTCCGACATCTAAATGCACTATGTACTTTTGCTTCCTGCCAGCTTTTACAATGCAATTAGAGTTCAAAGCCAGATAAGTTATAACATAATGTTAAAGTGCTGAAGGTATAGTTGACCAAGTTTTTCCAACACATCTCAATTTACTGCCATACTTGGCAAGGTAAAAGAAAACATATATACATTCCTGAAAAGCTATGTGTTAAGAAGACAAACTGTTATTTTAATGGTGTGCCAGGTAGGATATACAGTATAATGGCTACAATCACTGTATGAAAAACGCCAAACAGGGAGTTAATATTCTCTCTTGCCACCTCTCATCTCCCTCCAAGTGTTTTCCGTCAGCATTTGCTTCCATATTAAGTTTACTCCCATTATATAGTCCACCGTGTAGGGCTTTGAGTTGCTTGCCTGACACTGACACTAGTTATGTGTGTTTGAGAGAGAAATTGTCTAAATGACCCTCAGTCTGTCTCTCCCCCTCCCTCAGTGTCTCTATGCAGTATATATATGGCAATAAGATGGAAAATCAGAGCGTTGTGCTCTTTATCTGTGAAGCATAGAGAGGTGGGGTACAAAACAACCCCATAGGAAATACTTAAATGCTTATCTACCATGGGGACTATTTCCTTATTCGTATATTTTTAGAATTATTATTATGACTTTTATTTATTTATTTTTAAAACAATTGCCCCATCAGTCTAACAAAGTTTTGAACAGCTCCTTTGCTTGTAAATGTCTGTCTTTGCATATGTCTGTTTCCTGTCTGTTTTTACTTGCGCAAAATCAAATTGCCGATATGGATTAATTCAGTTCTATTGTATTGAACTGAATCAGAACATGTGGGAGAGGAAATGTTCAACCTCCATCCACGCACAAAGCTAATACACCAGTTCATAGCTCAGGAAAGTTTGGTCTGACACTTGTTTTCCAGCACGCACCTAAATCTCGCTAACGTCACACAGGTCACAGTTGGAAACCACGTTGGATCGTTAGTGAAGCGAGTCCTCATCCCACTCAGGGAACTGGCTCAAAGCCTTCTGTGGATAAAGCTGATGATCTTTACTGGAAGTAAATGACAAATAGGCAGAGAGCTGGAGGAGGAAGGAAGTGAAAGTCCAGCCAGCACAATAGCAGGAGGTCCACATTACAGAGCAGCCATGTTCTTATCAGTGAACACTGACAACAGGCTTTCCTCACCTGTGCACCCTGCTAACAATACATGTCTCCCTGGACTCAATCAAAGCTAACCTTTGTGAAACGCTCTCATAATTTTGAATTAGTGTCATGACTTGCTTCTAAATGTCATTATAATCAAAGTGATCTAGTTGGGAGACAACAAAACAACATCTGTCATCTATGCCTTGAGTGGTAAAATGTGAAAACTTGAAAAGATGTGAGGGTTTACTGATCTACCACTGGGACTACAATGATATTCAGATCCTTTAGCAGCAATACCACCATGTAAAACATCTTCTCTTACAAGTAAAAGAGTTATCTATTCAACATTTTACAATTATTTTAAGTATCAAAAGTAAAACTACTACATTTTGCACAATGGTCCCTGTGTCATGATATTATATTTCAGTGTCATGATGTTATATTTCATTATTTAACTACTATAGGCTAACTGGTGCATTAACATGTAAGTAGCATTTTAATGTTATAGCTGGTCAACTTTATATAGTGTTGGTTAGTTTAATCTGAAAACAAGACTAAGAGTCACAGCCATGCTTGAGAGCCCTGTGACAATGTGCCTAAGCTAGCATGCTAACATGCTATTGCTAAACATTTAGGCTATAATTATTTGTTTTTTCCTTCACCATCTAAGTTTAGTTTGTGAGTTTGCTGACATTTGCTAATCATGACTGAACATAACAGTCGGCTGAAAGGAATGTCATTAGTGTTGCTGGTAATCTGTAATAAATCAAAATATTAGAAAAATAAACACTTTGGCTAGATGAGAAGTTAGTGAATGGACTACAGAAGTTATTTAAACTCATCCTGAGAGGAACATGGTGCTAGTGAAGTGGCATATTTTAGAAGCTGATGCTTTGCATGTAAAATATTAATACAACTTCAACTGTCAAATACATTCAGTTGAGAAAAAGTGCAAAACTCTCAAATGTAGAGGAGTAGAAGAAATGATACAGTAAATGTACTCACTTACGTCATCTGTAATTCTGGGAAAATACATAAAAGAAGAGGAGAAAAGGAGAAAGTGGTAGGCTATTCAGACCAGCTGGGGTAAGGCAGTGCTCTTAGTCTCGGTGTCCTTCCCTCAAAAGCGTCTTCCTGTTCTCAGAGGAAGCAATCTCAAACAATATGATTTCCGAAGGAAAAAAAGAAACGAGGTATTAAAAGGAGAGGGAGGCAGGAGGCGGAGAGGTTACATCCGAGCTATTGTGAACTTCTCAGCTGTAAAAAGTACCTTTCACTGTTGTCTATCATACCCGTGCTCCTGTCGGCTCTGTGGCAATAACCATGGATTTACTGGAATACGTTGAGCCCTTTGCTGAATGCTCTGGTCTGCCTGTAGACTATCATGGCTGTCATATTTGTTTATAATCTCTATGGCAGAGTAATGGACAATCTGGTTATATGGTATTCAAAGCGATGATGCGCAAATGGGGTATGTGGCACCTCTGAGTTATATCTCTTTGACGTTATGAGTCTCGCTTGTGAGTCCTGTTGGGGATTTAAAAGAGTTCCATGGAAACAAAGTCTAGGATAAGCGTTGGAGAGATATTATGATAAACTATGCAAGAAAGTACTCTTTATAAACTGCAGCCAAGAACTACTGTGCAGTCATTTTACCACTTCAGTGTCAAATCAAAGTAACTATACTAACTGAACGTGGCTGTATTTCCAGTCAGATGTGCATACACTGGAAACTGGATAGCAGCCAGGCAGCTCAGAGAAAAGAGAAAAAGATGCTTCAAAACTGCATCACTCGTTGCAGAGCAACAGGAATAAATGCTGAGCGTTTTCTCCACCGTGCAACACAACAATAAATCCTCTGCTGCGCCTCAGTGTTGCCTTAGAGGGCAGTGATTCTGGTCGGGACTGTGGCTGCACCTCAGGCTGGAGGAATCGATCCAGGAGTTGTATACAAAACATCATTAAGCCATGCTTTTATTGCTGTACGGCGGCACATGGAGCAAGGTTTCAGATTTATGTCTTTCACAAAATCATTGAGTATAAATTCTAATTGAGTCATGACATGAGTAAGATTACATAAGATAGTCAACATTTCTGTTAAGACCAAATAAAAACCTACTGATTCTCTTTTCTAATTGAGTCGATGAGTTTAAAAACTGAACTCTCCCAACACTAGCTGGTTCCCCACCACAGCCTGCAGTGCATCCACAGGACAGGAACAACAGGGGGCAGGGTTGATTTAAACATCCCTTCAGTGATATGCACCTTTCAGCACTTAAGCCGTGTTTGACAGACTCAGGATCCTCATAGAGGACCAGGATGTACTGCCTGCTCTGAGCTGTCCTCTTAAACACACAGGCAATTAGATGGCAGGGTCCCTTTAATGGGACATGTTTAGACTAACATCAGTGGAGGAAAAAGTATTTATACAGTGTGTGGCATTAAGTACAATAATGTTATTACATGTGTCCGAGAGGATTTGCTGGAGATAACGGACATTTGTCATCAATCTCCAGAATGATCTCAACTCACTGGCTTAAAGGCCTTTATTACCTGACAAACTAATTAATCATATTCATTAGAAAGTGAAACACAGTAAGAAGACTTATACATTCTCTCTAGAGGGACACATTGGGTCACACAGGCTCACACTGGAGGGGCCCGAAGTTAGATACTAAAAGGATTATGAAGAGCCAAAGTTTGACGGCATGGACCTACTATTTGTTCCAGACCAGAAACATCTTGTATATTTGGACTTTATGGCTGAATTGTCTCCGCTGGATTCCATTAACAATAAATGAATATAATGAGAAATGTATTACTTGATGCATTACTAAACATTCGCATTGAGGTGTGTTTTTGGTACTGCCAACATGACACCCCCATGTCAAGAGTTTGATCACTGCCAATGTTCTGGTTGTGTCTTTTTTGTTTTTCAAAATAAAAGTTAAACCACTCATTAAGTTTTTACTGCAACTCTGCTGAATTATGAAGAAAGACCTTTGACTACACTAAAAAGTAATACAAAAAAGTAATATAATTATGCTTTACAAATCAGTAGTAACTGCTGAAAAAAATTATAATTAATAAATATAATTTTATTTGCTTCATTGGTTTAATCTGAACCTAAATGGATTTTGATAAGTGGTTTCATCTCTGGGGAAACACATTATGCTTTAATCAGTAATTATACATTTCACAGTCATCATTGCTGTGTAAAGATTGACCTGAAGTTTTTCTCTCTGTATCACAAAAATGAATGGACTAAAATTAATAATCATCTTGTAAAACTGTTAAAGCTTCTCTGATTGAAATCTTGTACAAGATCCGATAATTAACCTCAGATACTGTATGCACTTATCTTCTAGTTTCAGGAATTAGGCACCTTTATAATTTATTAAACTGTAAACTTCCCTCAAGCCAGATTTGTTAATTTCGCTTGGAGATATTAAAGCTTTAAAATCTTACATTTATTTCATACTCTTGTAATTATAAAAATATATATATATGTTTTCTTACTTAATTGTTGGTTATCTGACTTATTGTTTCCTGTATACTGTTTGTGTGGTTGTCTGACTAAATGTATTTGGTTCCTGACAAAGAAACTCACCTGGTTGAGTAAAGTTACTAAGGGAGATAAAGTCTACATTACTGCTCATATTAACCCCAAAAAAACAAAAAACCCTGCCAGGAGCTCCATAACTAAAATATCTGTGCCGGTAACAGTTCACTCTACAGTGTTGTGACAGCTCAGCAATGTTTCAGTGGAACAGCCGCAGCGGAGCACGAGGAAAATGTCAGACCAACCAACCCAACTGCTCTGCGCTAACAAATTTATACACGGGTTGCATCAGTCTCAACAGACCTGCATACAGGATCCCAAACATGCTCAGGCTGCAGTTATTCAGCTCACTGATTGTCATTTTTACTCTCTGATTGAAGCTGTTTCATGACATTATTTAATGGAAATAAATTAGACTTATTTATTTAATTGTGTTAAGTGTGTCACACTTCAAGCTTAAAAAGATATACTTTATATAAGGAGCATGGCTTTTAAACTTGAATGTGTGTGGAGGGTCAATCCCAGTATGCATTGCAGCAGCTGTTTAGCTACAGGACTGGTGTGCGTATCTCTCCCATGTGTGGCCGGATTACGATCAAGGATGAGCATGTTTAAGTTTAGCGGTATTGGCGTGGTGGAGGGGTGAGTTAGGGATAGTGTGACCTACAAAGTGGATCTGACGCGGGATGTGGAGGAGAATACTCGCCACTCATGTGAGTCACCTGTTGCAACCACTTACAGGCCGGCATGGATCGAGGCTGCCATATATCAGTCACACCAGCAGAAGCCGGCGGGCCGATGTGCTGCCTGCTACCTTACATGGCTGTCTGGCTCTTCATCTACCCACTACTGTACACAGACCCACAGCCCTGTTATGAATGATTGTTTAGCTGCATATGGCATTACACTGGATCCTGCAGGCCAGACAGCTGCAAGGTGTTTCATGGAGAAAAATTCTGACTAACACACTCCCGACTGAAATTCCTGGATAGCTGCTATTTCTGGGCGGTAATGAATCGAGTGTGTGGCTTGTTTTGATCTTTCTTTATAACGTAATTTCATCCTTTGGCAATGGACACAATGTAATTTGATAAATGAGCCATTACTATTTTATCTTTTGCTGTGAGGGGACTATACACAAATCTCACCTGTTGTTTAGCTTGTTATTTTTTATTCCACTGGAATATAACATCTTTTTTATGACTGTGCTGGGAGCTGGGATTCTCACTAATGTCACAGTGCTGGTTCATTTTTATTAGTGTTGATGTGTCTTCAGTTTCAACAGAAAAAAACTGACACAGACTCAGGTCGAAGAACATGAAGTTAGTTTGTCTAGGATTTGTTATGGATATTCAATAACGGCACTTTTTTGCCACTTTATGGACTTTTTGTAATCATAAATATATGTGTAGTCTGATGTATCTATTTTCTGAAGAAGGCTATATGTGGAAAGCATTTAAAGTATTTTACTAAAGTCCTAAACCGCTCTGAATATTTGCATTTTGTTTTGCTACTTTTCACTTGTACTCTGCATTTCAGGGGCGAATATTCTGCTTTTTAAATTTATTATATTATTTTATATATGAGCATATGAATGACACATTGTTACCTATGGATAGTAAATTATGCCACCTTAGTATCCTAAAAATGTGCTACAACATTCAAATACTTCTTACATGTTAATGCATAGGTCATAAGAATTTTTGCTAACAGTTGTTGTCAATTCAGATTAATGAAGATGTTTTGCCCATGAGACACCAACGAGGTAACTCCTCAAAGTGTTCATACAGTATGCACACATTGCTGGTGGCTTTGTGTTTTAAAGTCTCCAGAGAGTTCTGTGCAGGGGAGGGAGAGACAGACAGAGCGTGATGAAAGTGAGAGAGAGCGAGTAGGGGGACAGCTGGGACTGTAACACACACCAGGCTGCCCTTTTGATTCAAGATATAATCTTTATATTTCTAGTAGGATGCTCACAGTGCTTACCTAAATGTCTGCATCCTTTTACTTTTTTACCTGAGTAAGAGTTGTAGTTATGTGATAACTTGATGGCTTACCTGCTTTTAGTTTTCTGGAAGGCTGTTTCTGATCAAGTAGAAGGTCCTTATCTGTCCCCTGATGAGACAAGTCTTCCCTTAACTCAGTGGACAAAGGGCAGGTGATGATGCGGAGATGGGCTGACGACCACAGGCTCAGTGTGATGGTGGGACTACTCTCTTCTTCTTGTGAACATCAACAGGATCTGGCTCTCGAGGACGGCGTCTGAGCTCAGTGTCGTCCTAACGCCAAACTGTTAGTCCACACAGGGGGCACAAGTAGAAAAGCAGGGGCATCACAAGAGTGTTTCCACTCATGGCCCTCCCTTCTGTCTCTCCTCCTCCATCTCCTCCTCTTCCTCCCCCCCACTCCTCCTTTTCCTTACATCCCTAGGGCTCTATTTTTTGCAGGGAATCATTCTTCGTTAACGGGAGGGGAAGTGGAATTGTTTTCTGGGATCAATGGCAATTCCTGCAGCGTAATCTTCCAGCGTGCTCTTATTTACTGTGTGGTCCTTTACGTTTACAGCTCTGTTGTCTGTGTGATGTTCAGTGCCAGGCATAGGAAATTCCTATAATGCAAGATTTTTTAAAAAGGTTTACAATATATTTTATATTCTATAATGAGATCTTAATTTCAAAAAGCAGTTCAATTTATTCTGAAGTAAGTTCAAGCAAACACTAGCTGAAAACCAATAGAATACATTTATTAAAAATTTGATTTTACTTTATTTTGGAGACCCACAATCGGGAATTCCAGAAGTTAAAAATAAACCGGTGAACACAGAAGAAAGTCATGAAGTCAGTTGTTACTTTGAAGGCTTTTGGTGGAGATACTGTACCTGCTTTGTTCGTCTGTCTGGCTTCACTCCTCCTCTAAAAAGGAGCCAGCACGAGGTCTGAAACCACTTGCTGAAGTTTGCGATGTGAACAAAGAGTCACAGATAGAACTGAAAGAGCTCATCTTCCTCTTCTTTTTCTTATCTGCCATATGAGGTATGAGTTTTAACACAGGACAATCTCTCTGCTCCACAGCCTGCCTGCAGATAAATGCTGCATTACATAATGGAATATTTTAGGTTGGATTTCTCCTTGCTGAAGGGCCAACGTGCATTCAAATAGCTGTAATTATGTGGTGAGGGCACACAGTCCATATGAGCACTCACACGGACAATTCTATAATGTACATTCACTAATCATGTGACTTTAATGCTACATTTTGCATCGTATATTTCAGTTGGACAATGATACATTTGTCTTCTCCTGAAGATGTTTTAAAGGAGTAGTTCGACATTTTGGAAAATAAGCTTGTTGGCTTTCTTGCCGAGAGTTACATGAGAGAAATGATAGTACTCTCATGTTTATCTGGTGAATGTGAAGGTACCGCCAGAAGCTGCTTAGCATAGCTTAGCACTGGAAAACAGTCCGTTTGTAAAGTAATCCAACAATCTTTCTCTCATTTTAACCAAGTTGTTATTGTGTCTTAACCTAACTGCGACTTCACCATAGAGGTGTTGGATAAGGAAATGGTTTCATTTTTAAAACGACAATGTTGTCTGGTGTTGTCAAGAACAATTGTCATTTTGGAAGGCATGGTCCGCGGATATTTCAACATTTAATTTGAAGGCCTGGTGGGATTTTGTAAACTTGTGACAGAGTCCAGTCTCTATGCTAAGCTAAATTCATATTTTTTTTTTGTGCTGTAATGTTTGATTTTTGTGCTTAAATGTTTGATGGAATGAATACAACACAACATAACACAACATAATTTCTGTCAAATGTTGTTTATCCTGTACACACGACATCTATTGCACGTCTGTCCGTCCTGGGAGAGGGATCCCTCCTCAGTTGCTCTCCCTGAGGTTTCTTCCATTTTCCCCCTTTAATTATGGGGTTTCTTTTAGGAAGTTTTTCCTTGTGCGATGCGAGGGTCTAAGGACAGAGGGTGTCGTATCCTGTACAGTCTGTAAAGCACACTGAGACAAATGTGTAATTTGTGATATTGGGCTATATAAATACATTTGATTTGATTTGATTTGATACAAACCACAATTCCTGATCGTAAATATGATTCCAAACTGGAGCAGTTGTTGACAACTCGCAGCCCCGGTTAAGAGGTCAGCAGTCACTGACGGTATATAACAGTCAATTAAATAGTTTTTTAATTTTTATTGGGAATCACTGCAATCACATGAGGTCCTTGAGCATACAGTCATAAATGTGAAACAAAAATATTAGGATGATGGGTCCAGTAGAATGCAAGATTAGCTGCAGAGAGACAGAGAGATACACATACGCGACTGAACACATGATTCCCCCCAGGCTTATGCCAGCATAGATAATGAACATACATGACTTAACGCTCAGCAAGATAGTGAATAAGTGTACTAAAAAATGAACCCAAAAATATTCAAATAGGGAGGATTCATTTCAATGAACAGTAAATCGTTACTTCAGTGAATCAAAGATACCCCTCATTCTTGCTATTTACTCAATTTTCTTCTCCCTGCTGATTCCATGGCCTAATCAGTGATCTGAATGGTTAAATTCTCCTCTTCAACAACTGCGCCTTTGACCATGGAGCAGACAAAATGTTTTACCATGTATAAATAGCTGGAAAACCAAACCAATGAGGATCTCATGACAAACCCTGTCAGATCTCCCTCCAAAAATATTTCATCTGATTATCTGTTTGTTTATTAATTCAGGTATTTCTGTCTCTTACAAAACAAAACTAAGCCTCTTTGTGAAGACTGTGTCAGGGTGCTACCTCAACATCGATTCAGGCACCATTTTTCATTAAGCATCATTAAAAGGTTGCCAGTCTTTGGCAACAATCGCCTGTGATTTTCCGAGTTTCCTTAAACAAAAGCCAAAGGAGCGCCTAGCATCCTCTCAGGCTTCAGTCAGAGGAACCGTTTAATGGAGTGTTTGAACGGATGGAAAAGCTGTTGCTAATTCCAAATTACGTAGCCTTCCTCAGTTTAAAGTCTACTCCGACGTTTCCATTGTGCTGCTCATCAGGATGGATTTAGAAGTGGAAGCCCATTCACACAGAATAACAGCATGAAGTGATTTGTAACAAAGAAGTGATGTTCCACGACTTCACTTAATCCCATCACTTACAGCTTCTCGGCGGTGCCAGGATGAGGTCTGAATGTGCATGAGATCAAGAGCAAGAGAAGGGAGACAACAACTGTGTAGTTTGTGAGCCCCTGTGTGTAAATGGAGTGTATGTGTACTTGAGTGTTGGATGGAAAAAGCCCACACTGCCAGCATGCATTAGTGTAACTCACCCCACCCACCCACCAGCGTGACCCCTGCCTGCTATTCTGCTCGTGACACCAACCCGTTTCAGCCCTGCCTCACTCAGGTCTGAGGGAAGCCAGGCTTGATGGACACGTGCTCCTGAACGGCCATCACAAACTCAAGCACACCCAACTCATCGCTGTAATCCACTGGTGGCTGCTAATGTGACAGTAAAATGTTGCATAAAACTCCAGAGTGGGAAAGGTTAAGAAGAGCATCTCAAGGTTGTTTTAGTTGAGGCAAACACATACTCTGCGCAAACTCTGCCAAAGTCACTGACGTGTTGTTGTGGCAGACTTTTTCTCAACCTCATTTACTGTACTTTGCGTTGACTGGTGACAGGTCATCAGTCAAAAACGTCCTGTTGCAACATTTGAAGAATTCATACCTTTATAGTATTTAGGGTTATATTTATTTATTTAGGGTTATATTTATTTATTTAGGGTTATATTTATTTATTTAGGGTTATATTTTGCCCTTTTCTGTTCTTGTCTTTGTTTTTTTTCCTTTGCACATTAGTCTTCTTGTAACCATTTTCCCTTTTAGTATATATTTATTTGTTATATTAATGAAATGATGATATATGCTTGTGTGAAAAAACACAAAGACTGTGGCGTCAGGTCTGGTTTTCTCTCTCTTTTTTTAACCTTACCTTTATTAAAATTAGGGCTGTCAAATTAGTGCGTTAATTTCAATGAATTAATCACAGAAAAAATAACGCAACAAAAAAATGAACGCAGAATAATCGCGCTCTTAGATGCATGATGACCTTTAAGTTTATAATGCCGACTCATTGATTCACTCATCTTGCAAATCCATTTGAATATTTTTGAAATGCTTCTCACAGCAAATATTGATATATGCGATTAATTTAGATGAATTAATCACAAAACATGTAATTAATTAGATTATTTTTTGTAATCGCTTGACAGCCCCAATTAAAATACATATAATAATTTATAAATGGTTAATACATAATGTATTATTGCTTTGTGACTAAATAATAAGTCAGTTATAAGGGCAAGTATTTGTTGCCGGGTGTTCAAAAGTCAATTTGGTTGGTGCATATCCTCCTTCAGCATGATTTACTTTGCTTTGTCTCTGGCAACTCTCAAGCAACAGAGCATCTGGGTCAACATTCATTTATTTACACATTTTAACATGTTAAACTGTGGACCTAATAGATAATTAGAAAGTGAATAAACTGTCAATTAGAGGGGTCTTCCTAAAATAATAGAAAGGATAAGGCTGTTCTATATTTCCATACATTTTAACTTCCCTACACCCTGTCTTTGAAACTATTTTCAGATGTGGAATAATACACATATTTTGTGTTAGTGAGTACTCATAGCAGCCGGATGGGTGCATGTGGGATTGACTCAAAAGACACTGCAGTGCCCATGCTAATGAAAGAACATGTCATCCAGTGCTAGTGCGGCTCATTGACGTGTTTTCAATAGTTTTTGGACAACAATGGAGCTCTATGGCACAGAAGAATAAGCTATATCAGGCTTTGGCTACACAGGCAATACTTGTTAATAGGATCAAATCATTCTCAATTTGCAGCTTATACACATGGATCTTATTAAATCAATAAAACATGAATGAATTGTTTAATATCAATTAATAAATCAAATTGTAACAGTTTATAAACCCTTCAGGAAATATTACAATATTAATATTCTACTATGTCTCAGGTCTGCACAGGACACAAACCTCGATGTAAAACAAAATACAACACCATCAAGCTTCAATGTCTTCTCATCAACATCTTTAAAATTCAAACCAGGTTATTATTAACTCAGTGCCGCTCTGTTGACAAACCGACCCAGAGAAAGAGAGCACGTGGTCACGGGCAGCAAATGATTATCCGTGCTGTTTGCTCATTATAGAGTGACAAAGCTTGAGCCAACAGGTGAGGGATTGTGAGAAGCGAACATGACAGACGGTCAGCCATTCGTTGTGTATATTAAACTTCCGTCACTCATGTTCCCAACACTCTCGAGACTGATGCTATTCTTATCAGCTGACCTCTGACTATGCCGCCGACTGAAACGCCGTCCCAGACTGGAGACATTGATGATGAAGAGCTTATGAAGGCATATGTGGGTCACACATGCTGCACTGTGTGTGACCCACATAATGCCAGATATCTATCTGTTCTTTGTAAAGCTTCCTCAGTGCTCTCAAGGTCTTCACAGCACATTTGTGTGGAATAGCACATCCCATAATGCCTTTTATGGTTGCATTTACACTCAGTGGCCTCGTTATTAGGTGCACTTGTACAATGTAATGCAAACTGTATTGCCATAAAGTCTACTTTGATGATTCCTATAATGATCAGTGTTGTAATGCATAATGTGGAGAAGTGTTTATGTGACCCTCATGTATGTAAATAGAGAGGACATGATGCAGCCCAGTACAAAACCACTTCTAACTATAACCTCAGTAATAAACATGTAATTTAATTGACACGTTTCTGACAATGTCCCATGTGTTTTCAGCTGCGACCAGCAGCTCTACAGCTCGCTCTGTCAGTTAACAAACATTTCCTCACCCTTTGGCGAGTGGCGACCACAGTTTTCGCCTATAGTAGGCTGAAATTTGTCATAGAGGTCAAGTGTTTGTGAGGATGTGCGTGTGGATGCATGAGTGCATGGATTCATGTGCATATGGGGGCGCAGTTATTTGCACTTGTTTATGTATAGTGTTGAGCTTCCTCTCCTTTCCCCGAAGGCTTGGAATAAGGCTGAGGTCTGTCCAGGGATATGCATTAACAGTGATGGCTGAATTCTATTCTATTCCATCTAGCTGCTTCAGTTTCAGGGTCCTGGTATTGTGGGCTGTCACAGCATACTGGGACACAACGACATGGGACATCGTTAATGTCATTTTGTACCACCTGTGTTTTTCCTACTACGACAGAATGTCTGCTGTGAAATGAACCTATTGGCCTCAAATGTCCAGACTGTAGTTAAAACCTATCAATGTTTTTATTATTATTAAGATTGCTGTGTTTCTTTGTGCAGAGTCAGTAACTGATGGTTTAACCAAATGAAAGCAAACAAAAGCCTGTCAGTTCCTCCTCTGCCCTACTAAGAACAAGGTTATCAAGATATGGAGAGAGCCGGAGTCGTAGCCCCCCCTTCACCACTGTGGGGTTCACCAGCCATGGAGAAGGAGCGGTCTAAACAAATGCAGGAAGAGGGATATCTACACGACCCCTCACCCAAGACGACCAACTAACTCAGACATGAGAACAGACGGGTGCTACAGTGTGTGTGTGAACAGATTGACTTTGTCCAGCTTATATGTTTTTTTATGTGTGTGTTTGATGATTGAAGACAGACAAGGGGTGTATGTGTGTTTATGTGCCCACCATACATCCCTGAAAACAAACAGGGACTGAAAAGACGGCATTGTTCATCAAGTCCAGCAGACGTGCGACATGCAGTCCCCGGCCAAGGGCAACGAAAAGTCCATTCAGGCTTTGAATACAGCCTCTTCCTCCCTGCTGAACCTTTGAATGGAATTACTCTAAATCAAATAAATAAAAGTCAAGAGGCAGTTTTACAGGTGATTTGACAAATTAAATAAAATCATGAATTGTTGCTTTGTATTTTTTGGGGAACTTAGCATGTTTTCTCTCATATACACTTGACCTTTGCAATGTTTTATGACTTCCTGTTGGTCCTGGTCATTGTTAAAGTGACTCTGCTTTGTTTGAGGAAACAACATTAAATTATAAATCATTTCTCTTGCTCACTGAACGTGTGTGAGAAACTCTTATGGGTGTTTGCCAGTGGATGGTTGACCGTGTGTGCCGGCCCTCCTATCCGTAGATAACATTGTGTTGGATGGCTGGCTGACTTTGGGGACCTGGAGGCATGAAATCATCCTGTGTGGGCCCATGTGTTCCCCTGATAGAGACAAGGAGGGTGTTACCCTCCTCTGAAATCTACCTCCAGTCCTTCAGGCAGCTCTTCCTGTCCTGATCGGTATGTACACCCACAGCGTTCCCTCTTACACATTTCTCAGGTCACCCTTCATGCAGTTTTATCAAACATTTCCAAATTCCATCCTCCTTTTGTTTAGTTTTCCTGTATACGTCCATAAACAACGCCTGACTGCTTCCCAGGGCACTAATGAGAAATAAAGTTTATCATATTAAAGCAATTGAAATCTTGCTCCTAAATCTTGAAGCTGTTCTAATCAACATTCCTTTATTAACCTGACTAACTGTATGTGTAAAGGGTCACTTACTCTGTAGTCGCTCTAAGTGTTTTGATTCATTCTCAGCATTATTTTCAGTCATTCATTTAAAAAAATCTCTGAAAACCCTCTGTACTCTCTGTATCTGTCCAGCACCAAACGCAGACAGATGAAGTGACTAGTTGGTGGACATAGAGGTATTTGTCTCACGAGTTGGTGGAGACCAAAACAGAGCAGTATTATCTGTCTGTAGAGTAATCTTCATAACTAATGAAATAAAAACAGAAATACAAGTTTTATCAGTGGTAACTGATCAGGTGACTATAAGGGGCTAAAAACAGTCTGCGGTGTGGCACAGGGGGTTTCCTCAGCCTGTTGGGGCTGTGGTTGCTCTGGTGATTAATTGTTTGAAAGGAGAGCCTTTTCTATACATGTCCACCATCACTTATCCCAGGTGTGGGGAATTAATGGTGTGGGTCCAATGCTTGTTAAGAAAGTTAAATGTTCCTATCGCTGATGTATTTGAATGATATGTCCTAGTTTATTAAAGTTTTTTTTGTTCTTAACCATCCACTTGACTTCCTGGAATTAGATTTTTTTCTTGTCACATCCTAAATCAATTCTGATTGATGCATGGAAATCACTAACAGAGCCCCACACACTTCAAACCAGACAGAAGAGCGTAAAGAAAAACACAACGTGAAATAATCATAATTGTTCCAAATAATTTGCTTATTTAGAACTGCATCCCTCAAGAAGATCATTGAGAAAATGTAACAGTGAATCTAATTTCTCTGTGGTGAATGTCTCCAGTAGTGCAGAGCCCATTGATAATTAACACCTGAGGATTTCTTCTGGGATCATCACTATTTTATATTATTTTTCATTAATAAAACAGGGAGAGATTCATCATAGAAAAGGCTGAGACGACTATAGCCTAAATGGTTTTGCACTTGAGGAAAGGGAATGGGTCATTATGGGAAACATCGAAGTTGATGAAGCTGTGGGAAAGTGTGAACAACAAACAACACAGAACAATGCTGATATACAGGAATCCAAGAGAGGTGGTCCCTTAACTTCCTGCCTGTCTCCAACCATCATCTCAACCACTCAGTAGTCATCCTAAACTTCACTCTCTCTCTCATCCAGCCTCTCATATCTAGGCAGAACTTAAATCCTACCTCCATTAACGCCTCCTGTCTGCCCTCCACCCGCCCCTTCTCCATTGTGTGCACATCGATTCTCCCTCCCATGGTGCCCGGCGTTACACAGAGAGGAAGCTGCCCTTCCACTTCCTTCTTCACTGGTGAGAACAATTCATGCCTCGTCTCTCACCCCAGACTCTCTCTCTCTCTCTCTCTCTCTCTCTCTCTCTCTCTCTCTCTCTCTCTCTCTCTCTGACATATACGTCCACTATTACTCCAGAAGAGACTAACTAGTTCAGAGTCACTGAACGTGTCAATGAGGGTCAGACAAAACAACATACACAGAAACATAAAGAAAAACACCTCCAATTCAATGACTCGTGTGTCTGTGACTTTTGACCAGCTAAACCAAGGTCCACAGTATTTCAAAAGATAAATCTTTTTTTATGCTCTCTTAGTTTTACCAACCGAAATAAAACTACATTATATTATAACAAATAACTGGGATATGGAATTTAGGGGTGCTATTATACCTTTTTAAGTAATGTGACTAAACTGTATAGGAGTTACTGGCCAGCATTAGATTCTCTTTAAACTGTATTAATGTTAAAATCTCAAAATGCTGCCAAGAAATTGACCCCTTTCCTTTAATAATGAGGGACATGAACCAACCCGATACTGTTTAAACTGTACCAGGTTTTTTTGTAATAATTTGAAGTTACTGTTTGGTGGTCACAATTGACGGTGTATTAAATCTTCCTTCCAGGTTCCCAGAAAATGATAGAATAAGCACGCACCAAATCAAAACACCAAACTTCCTAGGAGAAACATCACAAGAATTTGAGATCTGAACACCAGACTCACACACATGTACGCACAAGACAATAGTGGCCGCTTTTAACAACTGAGTCCCCCTCACAGACACAGGAGGGTGGTGTGCACTGGTGTTAACAGGACATGGAAGGGGAAACCTTAAGCACAAATGCAGGTAGTGAGTCCAAACATACCAATCTTCTCACCATATAAACACACTGCTCTTTTGTTACCAACAATCAATCTGTATTTAACTCTCCAACAAACTGTCATACAATAGCCGGTGAAAAATATTTACGGTGGAACAAACTTTAATTTCTGAACACCACTTTTCCTTCATAATGACGCATTAGGGCTCAAAATTTTATGTATATGAGTGTTTATGTGCACCGGTTCCTGTAGCAAAGTGTGTTGAACAGGCCTGGTTTTGCACTTCCAAGCTCTAAACGTCTCTGTCCCTTGAGACTATTGACTGTGTGAGAAGTTGAGGGACAGCAAGCTGGTCCAAATGCAACAAATCTGACCTCCTGAACACAATGGTCGAACCCAAGTCCAGCTGGGCGGCAAGAACTCTGCCCTCAAAAACACAATGCTATGGCTCGGGACCAGCTGTGACACACGTTGTTGTGTGCATGCATGTAGCTCATATAAGCATGTAGTTAAACTCACTCTTTAAGCTCCGAAAGTGGAGCTTTAATCAATTTTCTCACCAGTTTCCCTTGGCTAATACTGAAGCGAGTGGATTTTGGATGCCTTTGCGAATAGTTTCAAACTTTATCACCACCGTAGGAAAGAAACGACCGCTTGGTTCTCAGAGGAAATGAGAAAATGCCTTGAGAAGAATGCTCACACTTGTGAAAGTGAGCGAGAAAGGGGAAAGTGGTCATACAAAAAATAAATCTGCTTTGTAAATTGTTGGTATCTTGACGTCTAATAGCTCCATTCAAAACAATGGAAGTAGCTCTAAACAGATGACTCATGAAAAGAGGAGAACATGAAGGCTTTGTCACTGAGGCAGTAGGTCAGTTAAACACAAAGAGAAATGATGGCACACATATGGGCACAAATATGTATGGACTCATGTTTGCACACTGAACAAACAAGTGTTTAGAAACAAGTGGATCTCTGTCTTTAAGCGTAAGCCTTATGCTATTGAGGTCTTAGTGTTGTGCTATGTCATGGGACTCAGCGCTGCCCTCAGGTCACGTCGTATCTGTGAAGGGCATCGCTGATACCATCTTTTTGAAACCGCTGTGAATGCCTTCTTTCTGTGTATGTGACACAAAGAATAAAAATAGTGAATGAGAAAAAAAGACACAGAAACATCATGAACTTGGAAACATAACATTTTTCCTCAAAATGCTGTGTGGTCATTCTCAATTTTAACCACTATAATTTAAGATAATCTATTTGATGTTTTTATTATGATACAATATAATATGATATTATATTATAAAGAATAATTGTACAGCTCAACGTAAAAAGCAAGGCATTCTAGTTACTTTTTAGAATCTAGTTACTTTTTAGAATATCATTTTTCATGCCAGTCCAGTAAAAAGAACGTATCTCCAAATTTGGTGATTTTAAATTAGAATTTTTCTGATGAAAATGTTCGTTTATAGAGGTTGAATGTGTTTTGCTAAACTAGCATACTTCAAAAAAAGCTTGGATGAATACGCTGGAAAACTAAAATATTATTACTTTTACTTACTAGTAGAGAATTTGAATATTTATTTCATAACTGCCAAAAAGCCACTGTACACAACCTGCCCAGCACAAAATGTTGGACAGTAAAAGTTAATGAACTAGCTGATGAACACAGTGGATCATTTAGCAACTAAAGAGACGGATGTTTCCCTCAGGAGATGGTGGAGGCCAACACAGAGGTACTGGATCAGGTGGTTACAAACAGGACTCCAAATAAATGCTAATGTTGCTCCGTAACTGCTGGAAAAACTACTGCTCCCAGCTGTTTAAGGAAATTAACATTTGTAGAAAATAAACATCCTATTGTGACCTTTTTTAAGATTAGCAGATTCCAGAGATATTCAGACTCTCTGAGTCCAAAGACATTGTAGGAAAATGTATTTTTATGGCATTAGTTCCTTAAAATTTAGAGTAATGCCAGCATATTCTTTAACGTAAGGAACTGCTCAAGCTTCTGTATCATCTTAAAACGTACGATTCTGCTGTACTTTTTTGAGGGTGTGCGTTGGAAGGCCGAGAGGTTTTGCTGTCAGCTGAAAATGTTGAGGTCATAAGATACAGCAGTCTTCATGAATTACACACTCTAAACTTGATTTGAATAAGCTATCGACGCTGATGGGGGGCATCCTTTACTTATTAGAGGACTTATAACCAGCATATTTGCGCCTGTCCACTAACACAAAAGAGGTTCAGACACTTCAAGCAATTATTTTGAGCCCTCTTAAAATGAGATAATATTAGTTGTAAGCATCAGATGAAAAGAGAAGTCAGAGTGATTCCTCGCCTGTCAACGTTTGCATTCACGCTCATCCTCTGAGCAGAGCGCAGAGCTGAGAGAAGGACACCACAGTACAAACTATCAACTGCAACTGAATGAGTGCAAATATACCATATATGTAACTTCTGTTTTAAAAAGCCCCGCCTTATGAATAAAGTTTGCTTGCACTTTGGAAGGGCAATTTCCCCCTGTGCTGAAGTCCCTGTTGCTGATAACCCCCACTGTTGTCCTGAGAAGAGTGCAGGAAGGAGACAGACTGCAACAAGGGCATGATCCCATGATGTGGCCAAACTAGGAGCACCGATGTAGAAAATTAAATAGAGAACCCTCAAACTAAAAGATACTTCTACGTTAATTATATATCAAAAGATGTTTAGAAGAGGACATCTATACAGGCTCAATTTATGGCAGATGAGTAAAAAAAAAAGGTTGTTTTCAGTACAAAAACATACTCTTCCTGAAAGGTGTTTTTCTCAGGGAGTGATGGGAGATGTTTATAGAGGTTAGCAGGAGGCCAAAACAAACCACGTGTCAGAATCACATAATGCATATTGTTAGATAAAAACATGTCTTAAATTGCATCACATTGATAAGGTCATTGCAACAGTAAGATTTCAGTTACTTCCTGTCGTTCAAAGGCCCTGCGAGCAGGAAGCGTGTGGCACCATAGCGCCGTAGGCAGATCGCCGTACGATATGTTTGTTAGCGTGTTAGCATTCTGATTAACGGCCAGTTGGTGCCCTGCTTCGGAGGTCTAATCTGGCCTCACGCCTCACTGCACGTGCTCAATAGAGTCCGCACCCTGCATCATGACATCATGTCTTTGTGTGAAATCCCGGTGCTATTCACGGGCCCACCGTAGGGCTTAGCATGCAAGCGTCCACTATACCAACACACAGCTCTTTAAAGGGAGTCCCCTGGTCCCCAAGCTCAGTGGATACACCCTGATGCCTCCACAGAGCTCTCAACATGGCTTCTATCCTCCGACCCAACGGGCTGAGCCCATGTGCCGTCCAGGGCCCAGAGGAGAGCGAGTATTTGGGCTTTTTATTGTCTGGACATTTTTATATAGGAAGATATCACTGCTCCTGGATATATGGAGACTAGTTCTAGCTATACAATCAGCTAACATACACACTGACGCTCCTGGACGCCATGTCATTCAGAAAGAAACTGTAGCAAATGATTTAGGGACATTAAACAAGATAGTGCATCACACTGTTTTTTTTCCTCTAAGATTACATCATCCATTTGTGAAAAGCTGTGGGATCAGTGAAGCTCAGTGTGGAGGCCAAATCTGCCACGAACCAACAGATCAGAGAGCAGACATCAAGAGGTGGACTTTCTAGTTCACCAGCCCAGTGATGTCACCTAGGACAGAGAATGTTATTGGTTGAGAGACAGCGAGGGTTGGACGTAGTAAGATGGGCAGAGTGGAGATACATCCATAGAAGGAGCGATGACTTTCTGGATTAATGATTGTTGATTTTGCCCACAATTTATGTTACATGTTGGCCTTTAGGATGAGGTCACCTCCATTGTATATATAAAAATATTGAATAAATAAAACGTGCTGTATTTATTTATTGCCCTTTTTATTTATATAAAGATGTCACTATTTCCTTCACATTATATATCCCTTTAAAGGAGACATTTATCGCACAGTTTTCCTTAAAACTGAATGGAGGCCGTGGTTCATACCTCCTTAAATGAACAAACTTATACTCGTGCAGTTTCACAAGTTTCCCTTTAAGACTAAACAGAAATTCTGAATAAAAACCAAAATACTCAGCATTGTTTTTCATTTCTAATAACAGGTCAAATATATACATGTTTATTTATTATAAAGTATTTTCATTTTTCCAACAGTTGCAGTTCCAACCTAGAAATATCAGTAATGAAGGAAAATCTGACTTCAAAGAACTGCATTGTTCTCACGTCTTGGGAATATGAAACAATTGTGAAACCTGGAAAGGATACTGTGCAACGGGAAATTAGTTGTGTGACTGTTAACAAACTGTGTGTTTCAGACTGCCATGTAATTGATTTGTTCCTTCCTTTTAATTTGGTGCATCAGTGGTTTACCAGGAACACAACATTTGAAAAGTTTGGATAACAGACACACACAATCCAAAGTCCAAGTGTGGTTTCTAATAAAGGTATTAAATGTTGGAATAAAGAAATATAATCGTTAGTTATTGTATTTCAATCAGTTTCATCATCTTTAAATGTAAACTTAAGACTAACCTTTATCCAGGCCTTCGATTAAGAATGGTATGGATTTGGTTTTTACAATATTTTATTTACTTATTTTAATAAGTTGTAAAATTGTATCCCAATTTATTGTTTAATCACATATTTTGTTGTAATCTAGTTTTTATTACAATCTAGTTTTTATTTCATGCTGGTTTACTTCTATTGCTGCTTATAATAGTTTTTAATGATGTTGTATTACATTTTTATAATTGAATTAACTCGCATGCATTGATCTCAACATTTTAAATTGTTTTTTCAGTTTTTTTCACTCGTGTCTTTTTTCTGCTCGTCAGTCATCTGTGAATCACATTGAACCGTTTGATTGAGTGACAACATGTAGTGTTGTAATGTGTGTAACAACAACATCCTGTTTGCTTATCATACAAAAACTTATGGACGTAGGAAATCTTTTGTTAATAAAGCCACATTTGTCATGTTAAAACTTGACAGACCAGAAGGTTTCCCAGTTTAACAAACAATCCACAACAACTAGTGTTAAGGAAGCACCTGTAGACCTGCAATAATAAAACACCTGTTTAAACTATTTTCAAATATCATTAGCAGTGATTTGTTTTTAATGGTGTTTGATATTGTTTCTGTTTTTGACACACCTCCAACATGTTAATGGGAAAACTGTATTTTTATATAATACATAATAATGTATAGCTCCCTTTACATGTGCATTTAGTTATTTCAAGTTTAAAGTAAAAAACAAAAACATCAGTTATTATGAGACTGAATTCTTTAAAAGATAGTCAACATAACAAATTAAGCTGAATTAAACAGAAAACTAAATATAATAATAATAATTGAAATTGGATGGTCATAAGTTTAACAGGTAAACATAAAACAATAGCAATTGTTACCTAATACAACGTAATCTAACCTTTTAAATCATACTAAAACATTAGTATAAAATATATTATATACTAATCATTATGATTATATTGATTATAATTAGCCACATTGTTATAAAATCATTGAGCTGCACAGGAATAATATTGCTGTGCTTATGTGTGTCCATATCTTTACACATATAAAACTATCTTTTACTAAATATATTTGTCAGGTCAAACATGCCAATGCAGCCCATCATGAAGCTGTAGAGAGGCTTATAAAGCTATTGATTGCATTTGTGCAAACTTTTGCAAATTTCATAATGAGAATTCAAGATATCTAGACAGTCCTCTTTAGGCTCTGCAGTAGCTTTTCCTCTGTTCAAACATCTGTGCAATCATTTCAGAGATCAAAGACGGCTGCAGAATGTTTTTCTTCCCTGAGCTGGGAAAGTTTGACTAACCTTCATAATAGAGACATTTCAGCGTGCGCTTTCACTCAATGGTTCACATTCTTCACATTCCAGCTAAGTGACACAGATATGATGATGAACACACACAAACACAGAGGTGGACTCAGGTGTCTATGTTAAAACTCACACTATTGATTGTCAAGTGAGGCTTGAAAACGCTACTGAAAATGAATCAAGATGCAAAAACTGCTGTTTAGAAAGCACTACAAAGAGATAAATGTGTTTCTATAACAGCAGAAATATCACAATAATAAAAAGATTAGGATATAAATGTGTAAATGTGATTCAGAAAAAAACTAAAAAAGACAAATTATTAAAGACATATATTAACAGAATATGTGAATGATTTGGGAGAAGTGGAGAGTGAGTCTAAATGTGTTTTGAACTGCACATCAGGAATATAAGTGGGGCATTAAACAACTCAATAAAACCTGTGATTTTCTGGTGTAAAGATGATAAAAAATTGCAATTATTGTTTCAATTGGATGTACTAACTTTGTCTTAAAAGCTTGATAAACTAGGCACAATTGATTATTTTATTAGTTTTTACTCTGATTCTCCACTATTTTAAAATATTTTTATTAGTGATTCATGAAATTTGTGTATAAACATCTGAAAAAATCGGATTGTGAAAATGATTTAAAAATGATGAAAATGGACTTCTTTAGTGGTATTGTGGCGTGCATGGCATTCTGGATCTGGCTTGCATGAATGTGTGATTTGTGAAGCCTATGCAGAATGGGTAAATTTAATCAAAGTAATTAAATGAGAAAAAACTGGGCTCCTCTAAACAAAAGCAGATAATAATTACCAAAGGCTCAACATTAAAACATTTATCTTATTTAAACCCAAAGTTGAAATGAGCCTACTGCTGTCTGTACTGAATAGCTGTGTAAACAACAATGTCCAGTGTAAATCCACGAGGACATAAACTCTCCGTCATCTCTGCCCGAGCCGATAGTTTGTCACTGACCTGCCTCTCTGCTCTAATGTTGGGCACGGCACATCAGCTGCTGTTGTTGTTTCATCTACTGTATCTATGCTTCTACATACATATGTGTGAGGAAATTGCATGCATGGAGCTGCTGCTCTGCTGTGGACTCGGTGCCCTGGCCGTACAGTGTCCATGTTGGTGTGGGAGCCTGAGGCCTGCTCCCATACATCCCCGCTCTGGCTCTGTTGATCCTATTGTCTCCTGCGTCACCACACGTCGCCCGGCAAATAAAGGCCGTCTGGCTCCAAGCTTAAATATTGCAGCAAACTAAAAACCAACCATCAGAGCCGATTCATTCACATCTGCTCAGTGGGGCGACAAGGACGGGGCTTTAGGTGGGAAAGAGGGCAGAAAAAAGTTCACTTTTCCCTGCCGGGTGCCAAGAGAACGGGACAGGACTCAACTTCACCGGAGCCGCAGCTGTGGCAAGTTGCCCATTTAATTACATTTAACCTATATCATACCTAACAGAAGAAGGGACTATTTGTTACTTATTGATCTCTCTTTATTTGTTTTATTCTGGAGTTTTTGTGTGGAACCTTTTAAAGAGCTAGAGCAAGCAATTTTTTCGCACCACTCTTAATGTTCGACGCAGTAAAAAGTGTTTACATTGAGAACAAGCAGCCTTTTAAACAACACAATTCATAACTCGCTAAAAAGTTTGATGTAAAATGTTTTATTTAATATTTGACTCAATATGTTTTAATCTAAATTTATTGGGAAAACAATGGACTTGAACACTACTTTTTTGACGTTTACATTCTTTTCCGCTTTCTAATAGAACTGCGTGTGGTAGCATTAAATTAAGTTAGGGTTTGATTTTTGGCAAGTATGAGTTTTCCTACATTTCTTACTTCTGGCACTCTGTATTCCCTCCCCCTCTCTGACCTGCCTACCCCACCCTCCCTCTTTGTCTGCACCCTCTGTCTCTCTTCACCCCACCCTTCATTCTGCAGTGCTACGGACCGATCATGGGTGACTGGAGCTTTCTGGGTAATATTTTAGAGGAAGTTAACGAGCACTCTACGGTGATCGGCCGGGTGTGGCTCACGGTGCTCTTCATCTTCCGTATCCTCATCCTGGGCACGGCGGCGGAGTTTGTGTGGGGCGATGAGCAGTCTGACTATGTCTGTAACACGCAGCAGCCCGGATGTGAGAACGTGTGCTACGACGAGGCCTTCCCCATCTCCCACATTCGCCTGTGGGTGCTCCAAATCATCTTTGTTTCCACACCGTCTCTGGTATACGTGGGTCACGCTGTGCACCATGTCCACATGGAGGAGAAACGCAAGGAGCGTGAGGAGGCAGAACTTAGCCGGCAGCAGGAGCTGAGCGAGGAGCGTCTTCCTCTGGCACCCGACCAGGGAAGTGTCCGCACCACTAAGGAGACCAGCACAAAGGGAAGCAAGAAGTTCAGGCTGGAGGGCACCCTGCTGAGGACCTACATCTGCCACATCATCTTCAAGACACTGTTTGAGGTAGGCTTCGTGGTGGGCCAGTACTTCCTGTACGGCTTCCGCATCCTGCCGCTGTACAAATGCAGCCGCTGGCCCTGCCCCAACACGGTGGACTGCTTTGTGTCTCGCCCCACGGAGAAGACCGTCTTCATCATCTTCATGTTGGCTGTGGCCTGTGTCTCACTCTTCCTCAACTTTGTGGAGATCAGTCACCTGGGCCTGAAGAAGATTCGCTTTGTCTTTCGCAAGCCGGCCCCAGCCCCAGCCCAAGGTGAGGGCTCGGCCCCCCTGCCGCCACTACTAGGGAAGAGCCTGCCCCCCCTGGCTGTGCCCTCCCTGCAGAGAGCGAAAGGTTACAGGCTGCTGGAGGAGGAGAAAGCTCCCGTAGCTCACCTCTACCCACTGGCTGAAGTGGGCATGGAGGCTGGCAGAGGGGCCCCACCCTTCCCGGTGCTGGAGGAGAAGGGGGAGGAGGTGCTGCCCATGCAGAACATCTCTAAGGTGTATGACGAGACTCTACCCTCCTATGCCCAGACCACTGAGACAGCGTCGGTGACTTTACACGAAGAGGAGGCCGAGGAGATGCAGCCGGCAGAGATCGAAGCCGAGAGAGCGGAGGAGGTTGTGGATGAGGATGTGGAGGTAGAGGAGGCGGCGAACGAAGAGGGGGTACCTCCAGCGGAGGCAGGGATGGAGGCCACGGATACGATAGAAGACACCAGACCGCTGAGCCGACTGAGCAAAGCCAGCAGCAGGGCTAGGTCAGACGATCTCACCGTATGAACCTGTGAGAGAGAGCACATGTACATGTACATGTGCACATACCAAATGTTCAACATAAGAGAGAGCACACACACACTTAACTCAAGACAATGCACACTCTTGAACAGGCAGGTCAAAAACCAATGGATGAAAAACAAAATCAACAGGGATAGATTAAAACCTTTAGGACACGGGCAACAATTCTACAAAGCAACAAAAAAATCTGCGTGTTTGTGATAAAAATGAAATATAAAAAGTAGAGGTTAAAGAGGGGAGGAGTAGGTTTTTTATTAAGCGTGTTCTTATATTTAAAAAAATGTGGAAAGGACACATGCAGGGGGGAAATGTTTTTACTTGATGAAAATCCATGTTCAATTTTTAGAACCATCTTTTTCTATTGAAAGAGTTTTAATCATATACAATGGAGGATTAGACATTTTTACATGGGGTTTGAGTAGATAGGGGGAAGAGAGTTATAATATACTTGTGTGTCTGCAAATCAGTAATTTCGCTGTAGTTAGGCACTGACTTTCATTCCCATTCAGACAGCGACATACTGCAAATGCAGCATATGGCTGCACACGGCACGGGTGAAAGGGCTCTCGCATACACAAATAACACGATTAAGTGCCGGTACATTTACAGGTATACAGCTCTTTGAGAAGAGGAAGAAAAGTCCATTTTCAGGTTGAGAAGAGCATACCTTCTTTTGCACATTCAGAGCTTTAGACTCTGTGCAAGGCCTTTAACCCTCATAACACCTCATCTATGCATCCATTTACACAGGATTCTTTAAAGTGAAGAGAGATGTGCATCAATTTCAGAGCATTTCTCTCCTTTTCATGTTTATATACCAGGTAGCACAGCCAGAGCTGAGTTAGTGAAAAAAAAAAAAAAAAAAAGACCACATGTTGAATGTCTTTTTCAATGTGATTCTGCATCTCTTCATTTTAGATTTGCTTATGTTTTGTAGCCTTTAAGTAGAACTGTGAACTGTGATATCAGTTGTCCATGGCAGAGAGCAGGGCTCATTTTGCCCTATCAGAGAATGAACTATAGTAGCGACCTCAGGCCAAATCCTCTCTTTTCGTGCTGTACAAACAGGCGTCCGGGCGATAAAGATCATGCACCATCAGCACAAAGTATTGTTGGAGGCCAGACAATAAAAGAAACCGCGCTCATCAATGAAAACAAGCATCCTTGACCTGGCTGTGAAAAAATCTTTCTACTTGATTTTATGTGACCATAGTAGGCCCTTACCCCACAAGAAAATAACAATACTCATGACATACTTTCAAATTCAAAGAGAAACAAACAACTAGTGGCAACTCCCTCTGTACATAAGGCCCCATCTCATGTCTGATCATGTACATAACAACAGCTGTTTTCAGTTATATTTGTGATTACAATATTGATTTAATCTCACAAACCCGATAAAGAGAAAATTCCCACGCTGCGCTATCGTGCATTTTTAATCTTTAGAGTCTTTGCAAATCATTAGCAAGTACTTTAATATAAAGTGTGTTAAGCCTAAAAGTATGCCTTAGGTTATCACAAATCTTCCGCTCACATTCTCTTTGTTTATTAAAACAGCTGCCACTGTATGATTTCCTGTGCCTTATCTGTAAAGATTGTAGCAAGTGCTTATATTGCTCTGGGACCTATGTGAATTTGATGTTTTATTTGCTTTTTTAATTTTTTTTAATTTGAGTTTCATTTTGTATGCAACTCCTCAGCACATACATGACAACATTTCTATTATGCAGCATAGCTGGTTAAAAAACAAGGTAGGTTATTTAAAGTATTAACATGATCATTTAACGATGTTAAGAAGATATTAGGGCATAAAGTTGCATGTTTGCGGACATGAACACACACATGGTGCAGGCTTATTCTCATACAAATGCCTTTGTGCGCACACACACACACACACACACACACACACCTACACTCCTACACACACACAGACACACACCTACACACACAGTGTTGGTTTTGGGGGTATGATCAAATGGCTCTAGAGAAACTGAGAGAGAAGGCAGCTGTGACCCCTTTGTGACCCCCAGCCATCCCTTCGCCTCCCATAATCCAATGCTGTGGAATCAAAAAGAGCCTTCAATGAATCACCAAATTGTTGAACACATTAAAACATTTAATAGTGTTACGGTTAAAGCATGATGCTGGTCCTTGTGTACATCTATATGATTGGTAATGTATGATTTTTTGTATTTTAAGACTGTTGCATTGCCTGTATGTTTGTAAGAAGACATGATTAATCTTTGGAAAGAACAAAAAAATCCTTTTTACTAACTTGTAGTCTTCTTTGCTGATAGATGTGTGGCAGTATCTTCTTTTGGAATGTGAACCAACGCAATAAAAAGTCACACGTGGTCAAGAAGTGTTGTGTCAGTGTTTCTCTGCAAAGCTCACGCACGCCCTCACATGCACGCCCTCACACTCAGGCCCTCACACTCACGCCCTCACACGCCCTCACATGCACGCCCTCACACTCACACCCTCACACGCCCTCACATGAACGCCCTCACACTGACGCCCTCACACACTGCACGCCCTCACACACGCACGCCCTCACACAGTCAAACTATGGAGCTAAACCTCATTTTTTTCATTCCAAGTTTTAAAAAAACTATACATCATCATTACGGTTCCTAAGGCTGTTGGTTTAGATAACTCACAAACTGATATGTTCTGTAGTAAAGCGGTAACACTGGCTAAACTAAGCTAACATTTATGTGCATTTACAAACAACTCTGTGGCGTTTGAGACTTTTCAGTTTTTTATACACACGTAGAAGCAAACAGACATTTATCAGTATTCATCCGGAACGGTGGTAGGAAAAATTTCAGATATCAAAGAAGTCTGCCAAATGTTATGTTACTTTATAGAAGTACCCAGATCTTTTAGTTAAGTGAGACTAGCAATATAACAATACCAACATTTTACTTAAGTAGAAGCACAAATAATTAGCATCAAAATGTACTTAAAGTACCAAAAGTAATAGTAATCATTAAGCAGAATTGCCGATTTCAGAATAATGATTATTATATTACAGGATCATAATTAAGCATGACTAATGTTGCAGCTAAGAGAGGGCTCATTTGAACTACTTTTTATGCTAAGAATCAATAAAGTCTCATCTTATCTTAGACTATAATAATGCATCATTATTTATTTGTTGATTATATTTTTGATTAATCTGAATCTGCAAAGTACCAAATAACTAAACTCCTAAATGTAGACGAGCGGAAAATACAATATTTCACCCCGACATGTACAAGAGTAGAAATATACAGTATAAAATGTAATAACTGAAGTAAAGTACCTCACAATTGTACTTAAGTACATTACTTAAGTAAATGTACTTAGTTACCTTCCACCACTGACTTCTGCTCAACTGTATTTCTCCAAAGATGTTGCTATTAACATGTTATTTATAGGAAATGAGACACACTACACTGATAATATTTAGACTTAGACAACAATGATAATATGACATACTTGCTATTACATTTACATTTACATTGGACTGCAGGAGGAAACTAATGTAAACACAGGGATCACTTTGGAATCATTACAGTCATAATACATGCTGCATTGGGACTGACAGTGTTACAAACATTCAGAGCATAGGAGTTTACGTGCTTGACAACAGGATACGATAAAGAACATAAGGTTTTATTCATAGTTTTATGAAAGCTTGAGAGGACTTTGGTTGAGTCACCATTATGGGGCAGTGTTGTAAAAGGTATTTTTACTGGACCCAGATCTCTTCTATCAAAGGCAGGTTTGACTCACATAATTTCCCACATAATGCCACATCTTGGTCTGTGTATGTTCTCCTGTGGTATCACGTGGTTCAATGAATCCTTCCTGCACTTATTCTGTATTTTAAAGCTGCATTAATTGATTTTATTGCTACTACAGGGCAGAAAAACTCTCAAACAAACCGACACACAAAGCCCAACATTGTATCACTGTATTGTCTTTACTCTCATTGGAGTTTTGTTTCTGGCCACTGGACAGATGTAAATCCAGTCGTAACTGCCCTTTTATTTCTGGTTTGATTCTGCTTTTACACATTAAGTTGGACAGTAAAGGGCAAGTGCACCTCTTATTGACTTATTAACAGCAAACCTAAGTTATTGCTGTAATGTGACAACAGATCTCGAGTTTCAAGGAACTTCAAAGAGGCCTAATCGCATACTAATGCCTTGGAAGTTAATAAAACATTTCAAACTCACTGAACTATGCAGAGCCAGAGCACCACCTATGGTAAGTTATGTGAGAGGCCTCTTAAAGTATCAAGAGTTTTAGACTGCTCACTGCATCAACCACCAAATAGTTTCTACAAAGCTAAACTTAGAACATCTGAAGACATTTGTGCCAGAAATAGCTTTTTCACACACATGCTCGTATCAAGGGCATTACTATGCTTTGTTATCCTACCTCAGCATCGTTAATGCACTAATCTTATGATACTTTATAATGTAAGGTTGTTTTTGTATTTGTACTCAGAGCTTAAGTACTTCTTGCAGTGAAGCCAATCTGCGAAGAGTAGCAAATATTTAGAGGAACTCAAGTACCGTACATTCCATGCGTCAGACAAGGACGTGCACAAGGCCGGACTAATGTTGGGCGAGCAACAGAGCATTTGACTGAGCTGTCCCTCCGGCTGTTGTGGTTGCATATATACGGGTAGTAAATTATCATATCATCCAAACTCTATTCCTTTTTGTCTTGTAAGCCCTGCAACTAATTGTCCCTTGGGAATTAACAACTTTTTTATTTGAATTGGATTTGATTCTAGAGTAAAGCACAACATTTGCATAATTTGGTGGTTCTTTGAATAATTTCTTCAGATGTGAACCAATTTTCTTTTTTAAACAGACATTTAAAAGACATTTGGCATAAATGCAGAAGAAACTTGCATTTTCAAATGTACCTGGTTTACTTTGGACGTGGGCTTTATGTTAACTTACACTGACAGTGTGAAGTTGTTTTTTTAAATGTCATTAAAATTTAAAACACTTCACAAATTAAAAATGTTGCTTAAAAATGACCATATTTTACATCATTCGGGTACGTGCTGAAGGCAGACAGCTGAAATCAGGAGGTGGGTGTTGTCCTTTTTTTCCCAGTTAGAGCAACAGGCACTCAAAATTCCTGCGATTCCTTCCTGCCTTCACTTCTGAACGGGATTGTGTGAAAGCTACATTAGAGGCAAATGAAGCAGAATCTCAAACATGATGGACCGAAATCCGTTCTGACTGAGAGACATGTTGGAGAACAGTGGAGGCATGATTTTAAACAGACTGCATTAACACTACGGCCTGTCATCAGTCACTCATGTGAGAGAGATGCTTTAAGTTTCCACAACAAGACACACCCGGGGTGTGTGAAACAAGGAATGCCAGCAAGCCCACTGAGTTGAGTAAATACGTATTAAAAAGACAACCCATGGGAATTATGTGCTGTTATTATATTTAATGGAATTGGGTGTGTGCTTGTGTATGTTGTGAAGTGGCTCATGAAATAATAGCTATGTTTGAGATGTGTCAGGCCATGCCTGCTCAAGATAAACCAGTCCAAATTCTAGACAACCCTGAACAGAAAGCACGACAGTGGAACAGTAGCCTCTCATCGGTGCATTCAGCTGTTAAATCCTGCCAGAAACAAGCATGGGAGAATGCTATCAATGTACAATGAAAATGCAAACCGTCAGTCCTGTCTCATTTTCATTTTATATGAACTTAAATGATGATATCAATTCAAGTGCAAAATGCTCAGTTTGCATTTTCAAGGTGTACAGTGTCAGCCAAAATGAAGATATACTTGAAATTATTCATCAGTTGATTTCTTTTGCTGAGCAGTGGTGGACGTAGTATTCAGATATTTTAAGTAAAGGTAGTAACGCTACAGTGTAAGCTGTTACAAAGTAAAAGTACAAAAGTATAAGGACCAAAATACACTTAAAGTACCAAACGTAAAAGTACTCATTATGCAGAATGGCCCATTTCAGAATCATATATATTGTATTCATGGATTATAATTATTTGTCCATTAATGTGTTCATCAATTCAGTTGGTAAAGGGAAAGCTTATTTTATTTACATAATCAACGTAGAATCATATATCATAATTTAGTTTAGTTATATTTTGTATTAGTAATCAGGATCTGCAAAATAACTAAATGTATCAAATAAATGTAGTGCAGTTAAATCTGTAATATCTTCCTCTGAATTGTAGTGAAGTAGAAGTATAAAGTACCATACAATGAAAATACGTAAGTAAAGTACAAGTCCCTCAAAGTTGTACTTAAACTTGAGTAAATGTACTGAGTTACTTTCCACCACTGCTCAGGAGGTACGAACAGTACAGTACAACACAGCTAAACTTCAGCAATATATCGTCTCCAACAGCAAACTCTGCACATGACACATGACACGTACACAATAAACACATGACACACGTACACAATAAACACATGACACATGACACGTACACAATAAACACATGACCACCAGTCATCACTTCCTGTATGGAAACCATCTCTGGTGTGTGTGTGTGGGAGACCTGGCCAGGTTTAATCTTGACACTTACACAGGTTTGAATTGAGTTTGAATTGTTTTTATATAAATATAGTTTACTCTTATTTGTTGCTTAGTAAATTACAGGTGTAGATACTCTCTACAGTAGTTATTACATCAGACTGCTTCTGGGTTTGGAAAGCATCTACTCTTCTTTATGATTCTTATTAGCACTCTTATCAATCATTTAACAGCCACATGTTTGTATAATTCTGATGTTGTGACATATTTGGCGTTATTATTCTTTATTTTGTTTTGCGTCCGTCTGTGACTTATTGTTATTGCTGCCTATTTTGGCCAGAACACGATATATCCATATATTTATAAATAAAATATTTGGGCAATATACCATATTTACATTCAACCTCGGTTTTGATCACATTACATACCCACATAAATATGATGGTTTTTGTTTAAAGGTGGGATGAAGGATTTTTTCTATAATCAACAGCACCTTTTCTCTGATATGTTGCATGATCAGGATTGACACCAGCAGGTAAAAATCCTTAGTTTACAACACCCTTACTCTGAATATTAGTATAGTACAGGAATAGTTTGACACGCATCAATACCAATCTCATATCTGGTTTTGGTACCCAAACTTGCTTGATCTGTAGAGTAGTGTATTGGTGACAGCATGGTTTAAGTGAAAATATAATCTTTCATCATCTGAATGTGATGTTTTCCTCACAGAAGGTAACATCATCTCACAGCTGGTTGGCAGCCCAGTGATCCGTCACTGTAAGAACGAGTTAAACAGCGCACTCCACAGGGACATTTAGTCATCAGTGAAAAAGCTCACCGCCTGAACATGAATCTCTCTGTCAAGAGAGCCAACCGTACGCGCTGGTCATAGAGAGAAACTACACCTGAGAGATCAACACAGCGGCAGGAGTTCAAGTTTAGAAGTGGGAGTAACAGGTGAGCTTAAGTCATAAATTATAAGGACAAACATAAGTAACCCTGTGGAAAGAGCAAAGGAAATACGATGCAAAAAGGAACAGAGTGATTGTAGGTTTATTAACAGAGCCAACATTACTATGCTATTGTTTCTATACATGAACTGAACAACACACAAGCGTAAAACCAAAGAGCCACACAAGCTTATTAGCATATTTGCTGATTAAATGTATTATTCTCTTCACTAAAGCATCACAGGCGTGTTTTTCTCATTCAGTTGGTGTAACTAAAAGCTTCTCAGATTTAGAGTTTGGATATTGAAGTATAACTACATCATGCCACAAAATGTTAGTACTCGGGGGGGATTTACAGGCCACAGGTCGTGCACTACCCCAACTTCCTTTATGTAAGAATGATCTCACCAAAACAACATCATCCCTGAAGTTGAGCTTAATAAAACTACATATTAGACTCAAAGTGAGTTTAATACTGTTTTTCCCCAGAGCGTGAGGAAGCTGGAAAATCGGACAAGCTAGTGATTGCTGTGTCTATTTTGTCTGTTTTTTACATACACATTTTGAATGTGTATTTCCATTAAAGGGTAACCTGCAAATAACAAATGAAGTTCATATGTCTAGTATCAAGTGAATACTAAGAAAGAAAGCGGTTGACAACATTAATGATAAGGATGCTAAACAGGAAGAGAGACCTGAAGACCAGATAAGCGTCAACAGCTCAATAGTATATCCAGTAGAGCTCATATTCTTTGTAAATGTTTGTAAATAATGGTAGTTAAGCTTTAAGCATTTGGTACTGCAATCACAAGAGACATATGATTAAAAAAAAAAATAAGACCAAGATGTCATGACCTAGTATCTAGTTTGGATATAAAGGTCCATAACACTGGATCCTAGACTTTCCATAATTCAACTTAATATCATCTTGTATTACCCGGCCTGACTCTTTCAAACACAACTCAAGGCTTTCTGTTAAAGACATTAAAGGTAGCCTCTGACTTGTTGTCTTAGTAGTGTGTATCACTACTATATAACACACCACCATAATGACACACATCCACACGTGTCAGCATGAAAGTTTCACAATTTACATCCTGTTTCCACTGCAGACAAACTGAGGCGGTACTGAAATAAGCCCCTGAATAGACATCAGTATGAGAACTGCCACTTCTGCTAACTAACACTAACATTACTGAAAAAGAAAAAGAAAAACCAAACTTTACAGCATAATAAAGCAAATATTATAATATAAATAAATAAAAATGTTATATCAAAATCAGTACCCGATACTTATCATGTTACATAAAACATGTGCACACTATTAAACACGCAACACACAATTAATTAACAATTAAGGTTTTAAGATTAAAAAAACAAAGTAAATCCAGGCCTCCCTCCAAAAGCCACTCCCCCAAAATGATGATGAACCTGAACAAATCATCATGAACTTAAACACATCATTATGAACGTAGCATGAAACATGTTTGTCTTTTTTTTGTCAGAGCATTTGATCTGACAAATTGCTTGAAATGCTGTCGGCATGTAAAGAGCATTTCGGCAAGTATAACAAAAACTATTTTTGGAGAAGATTACCCACTCCAGCTTTAAAAGAGAACTCAAACTAATTTACCTTTTGTGTAACATCGTCTGAGGTCTGAGATATCGGGTTTTTTTAAGCATCATTCTCTTCAAAACCTGGCACCTACATTACCCACAATGCAACTTAACTGCCGATAGTTGAGATTTGGGTGTGTGATGGTAGTAGTTGCTAATGTAGCCTCAAGCAGAGATAAGGAGCGGGTTACAGAGTTCAGGTAAGCTCACTTTTTCAATCTCCACACATCCAACACTGACTCAAAAGAGGCAATTCACGAGACTTCACAAAGCTCCTTCTGGAGACGAAAGGTTTTACAACTTTACGCTGTTTTAATGCACATTTAGTTGCTCATTCATATACTGCATCTTTTTATTGTATGCAGGATTCCAGGTTTGATTTATTTGACACTCTTCAGATGTATTTCTTATATCTTTTTTGTACTACGTAACGCATTTTAACAACACAAATCACCTTTTTGGCCGCAAGAAGCGCTACAGTGCCACGGTTTGATTAGTGGAATTGGGGAAAAGGATATTGTACTTACTACTACTACTGCTACAGCTGCTGCTGCTGCTGCTGCTGCTACTACTAAACATGACATGAAATGCTTATGGACTTTTAAGCTCGGAACTCTAGAGCAGTGGTCCCCAACCACCGGTCCGTGGGTCATTTGGTACCCTTATATTGGACCGGCTCGTTGCAGAGACACAAGCTCAGGGCTCCCACTAATTCAGCGTAATGGTGAGTTTTATATGCACTTTATATTTGTTTTTAAGCCGGTCGTATCATTTTATTTCGTCATATTTTGAAAAACTTAAAATAACTTGTTCCTCTCATTTTTAGCTATGCTAGCGCCATGACTTTAGGATCACAATGTGAGCCAATCAAACACTTTTACTTTGTGTTTACTGGTAAGGATCAAATATTAGTACTTTAGAGGAGAAGATGCAGTGCAACTTTTTACATTATAGAATAACCTTTTTCTGCAAAGATCTTCATTTTGACCTTTACTAAACTTGAACATGTCAGAAAATCCTTTTTTGCTGACTTTGAGTTTCCAGCGTGTTTACCCATAACTCCACATACGAGACTGGTGTAAAGATAAATGACGGTTTGGATAACATTGTTATTACTAAAAACAAAACTAAAACAATGTGATAAGTGATAACGCAAAATTTCAGTTGTAGCTCACGGCATTGATTGTGCACGTTCAATGCGATGCATTGTGCACTGTGACTCAACACTGACAGTATTTGTCTTACATACATGTATGGCATCAGTAAAATTAATTATTTAGTCGACTGCGAGTCAGGAAAGATTTGTCTGCGAGTTAGCTTTCAGTCAGCAGTCAAAGATTTGATAACTGGAAAAGTACTTCAAAAACAAACAAATAATTAAACATCTTCTATTTCTTGGCCTGTAAATCATACACACTGGTCCTTTAACACTGTTAGGGAAAACACCCTGTGTCAGTTAGAGCCGTTAATAATAAAACAGCCACAAGGTTAAAGCCATATCTTACATAAACACACATCCACTGAATGTCAGTTGAGCATACTTCCTTTCAGTAGGCCACACATTATACACATTATTTCCTCTTTCGCTTGAACACTACCCCATTTTGTTGCTTCTTTTGTATAGTTTAGTATAGTATATTATAGATATTTGTTGACAAATTAACCAAGTATTCTATATTCATAATGCTATCAGCAGTGGACATTACCATAAACAGCACCTGGACTGCTGCATCTGCTCACTAACCAGTGAGTTAGGAATGACACACGTTAGTCATGGAGCCTGTAAACCAGCTGCAGTGCAGGTGCAACTGTGTTCCAGTTTGTTGCTTCCACGGATGTCAAAGAGATCCCTAAGGCAGACAATTCAAGACATTTTGTTAAATTGGCACTTCATTTCAAATGAGTCTGCAAAGAGTTCCAAGGTATCTGCAGAAGGAACATTTATAGAAGACACAAAACTGATAAAAAAAACATCTATAATATCGTAAACAACGATAACTTTGTGAAGTCATTAAAAAAAGAGCCAGAACGCACAACAACTAATCAACTATTATACATGCCTCTTCTTCCTCTTCCTATAGTGGTTCTTCTTCTACTACTTGAGCCTCTTCACGTCTACTGAAAGTTCTTCGTACTGCCATCCTCTTTTCATGCATGACCTCTCGTATCCTGGATAAGGAACCACCAATTAACATAACACAAAACATTTGCATAGTATATAAAGTAAATGTTTGTATACTTTTACTAATATGTGTTTTTATACTTAAGTGCATGCAGTACTACTGTACTTAGTACCTTAGACATTTCCCGGATTTATATAAGTACCACACTACAGCAACGGCAATCACGGCAATCACGGCAAGCAAAACACCCAAACAAGCAGAGCAGGATCCTGTAAAGAGACACAAGAACGAAGAATACAGTAACGTGAAATACTGATATACACTGCCAGTTTACCAGGTTCATCTTGCTAAATCTGATCCCACCTTAAAGCTTATTCTACCAACTATTTTGGCAGTTAAATCTGATAAAGTCAGACTAGGAGCTCTGGGTTAAACTAGAGATGAAAAGTTACCTGGCTTAAACCACAAAAAGTTTTTTTCTCTACCCGTTTCTCAGATAACTTTTTGAAAAGAAATTTAGGAGAGATTATCCTTGCAAAATAATTTGATTTCAGCTGTTCTTAAGTCATAAAAAAGGAGAAACTCTTCATACAATGAATCACCAGAAATGTGTTTAATATATTCATATTAATTATTATGTTTTATTCACAAAATAACTACTAGTTTGGAATTAAATTAATTGTAAATGGTATAACATAATAATACATGTATTCATTAACCAATACAGGTTTTGTGTTCATACACACATGTTGTTAACGATGGCTCAGTTGCATCAAGTTTCCCAGAGAGCCAGGACAGTGATCCAACAAGCACAATGGACACTGAAACTAGCTTACCTCAAAGGAATGCAGTTCAGTGTCATCGATTACACCTGTGAAGCTGCACTTTTCCTGCTACCACAAGCACAATGTTAACATGATTTACCAAGGAAAGCAGGTTCCCTGTGTTTGTGTTTCCTTTCTTAAAGCTATATGTTACAATGTTGTGCCAATATGTACAGGTGTTTACTCTGTTTATATAGCATTAAGTTGTATATTACAGATTGTATTTAGTTGACTAAAATCACATTCAAACACCATGCAACTAGGCCCTTGCTAAATATCTTTTCACAGGGTTTTCTTCTCTAGGCAGGTCGTGAGTCCACAAAGGAACCAACAGAAGAAATTACCATGACCAGGATGCAGAACAATATAACAGTAGTTAAGTAGTTGTATTCATAGACTTGAATCATTTCCTGTGGTGCATAGGGTGGGGGTGCTGGCAGGCAGTCATCCCTTTATACATGTTCTACTACGTGTCTGGGTTGTGGTGGGATTAGTTATCCAGTGGCTAGAATAGAATAGGAGTCCATAGATTTTACTTGTTACATAAATTCATTTGGCTGCAATCTTTCTTTCATTTTTAATTAAGAGAAACAAAAAAAAGAACAACAGAATCAAAAAACATCCACAACAAACGAAACGGAACAAATGCAAAAAGCCCCACTAAAACATTTGACAAGATCCCACAGCCAAATCAAACTAGACCTTACCTGGAGGCACATGCACATAGAGGTGTCCATGTTTACTTCCATATGGGTTAGAGGCTTCACACTGGTAGAGGCCATTAAGGTCAGAGGTTATTTTTAGAAACTGTAACATTGCACCCTCTCTGACAGCAGACTGAGGCCACGAGTGGTCAATACTGAAACAGAAAAACAAGGCTCCGTATGAAATGGACAGCTAAATAAATAAAGACTTATAACCATAGGCCAGAAATATGTTGCAACTGTAGGGAGTTGTGCCAGAGGTTTATTTAATTGTACTTATTAGTTCTCCATTTCTTCTCTTGAAGGATAGATTTGTTGTAATAATAATTAATTATATATATTTATAAAACGGACATGTCAAATCAAGCAATCTGATTGGTTCTTAGCCGTGGTATAATGAGCGTATATCGCGGGTAGAATTGTAGTTACTTTTCACAACAAGTCAGTATCCCTCCGCGTCTGAGAAAAAGCTACAACCGTTACAGCTGTTAAATTACGTCCGTTAAGAAACAAACTTACAAAGCTTTACTCTGGAGGAGTGGATCGATCAGTGCCTATCTCCAGAGAAAAAAAGCCCCTAAAAGACGACATGCAGAGCTACGTGAAGAGCAGGTAGACCAAATGGAAAAAACTACTGGAAGCCGAATCTCGCGGACCGGAGAAAGTGGAGCAATATTCTCGCCACGCCAAAAAGCAACAGCCTAGTACAAGTAACTTTGTACGCCATTCTACTGATGCTGGACAGTTTTTCAGTGGGTGCACAATAAACGGCAACATACAAATGAATGTAAATAAATAGCCAAATAATCGATCAACGTTGTCTGTCTAATATGTTCGCTAGCTGTTAGTGTTGTTGCATAGCAACCACCTCGCACTATGTTTTGTGCAGAAGGCAACGGAGGGACTATTTTATTTTGAACATCATTATTTAATAATAAAACCTATTGAAATTGGAGTGTGTATTTTTCTTTCATATTGCCACACTTGGTAACCGTTTTATAAAAGCAATAGCTCACTTCAGATCGTGATATATGGTCATTATATCACATTTAAGGGGGTTGTACTACGCCCCTTAACTGTGATATAATGACCATATATCACGGTCTGAAGTGAGCTATTGCTTAAATATACAGATAGATAAAGACAGACAGACAGCAAGCTGCTGATGATATCACATGATGTTCTTCAGCGGATGGAGGTTGCTGGATTAGTGCACTAGAGCTTTTTTTTATTAGGACATGATGTTAAGCTCTGTTTCTGAGAACCTGAGTCTTTTTATGGCTTCAGAGTCAACATAGGGAGAGGAGAATCAATAAATGCACCCTATGCAAGCAAGATGTCCACTTTATGATCCATGATGCCGGACATTCAAATGATTTCCTCAGGAGTTGGAGACCCTATGTCTAAGGGAGACGCCAGACACCTTTTTTGAAACAAACAATTATTCTGGATATGGCCATCGTCAAAAGCAGCAAACTGAAGATTTCGTAAAGTAAAGCAGACAAGTTAGTTTCCTTTGTGATCACTGTCAATAAATGTGAATATACTGTAACTTCTCAAATAGTGGCGTGTGTTTTACAGGTTTTACCGTACTGTTCAAGGTACTTCAGCGTAGAATGAGATATTTATAAAAACAACCTGAAATGTTATTGCGGAGGTTCGTCCAAGTTCTGTTTCTATCACACAAACGTGCGAGCTATTGTTTAATTTTCTACTTTTTCTCGGTGACCTCCTGTCCAGGGTATCGCAAATGCACGCTGAGCTTAAATAAATAAATATAATAATATAAATATTGTGTTGTGATGTTAACTTTTTAAAATGTACGTCTACTGCCATTAAAACAGTTTTTGTGTTATGCGTCTCTAGAAGTTTTAAGTTATTCATGAGACATAATTACAAAAGCTGGTGGATCACTGCAGCTACAACTATTTTCCGAAACTATAAAGATCAAACTACATACCATTCATTTGTGTAATGGCACAACTCACTACTTTCTTTGTACAACGCTTGTGAGGATGACAAACAAAGCAATTCTTCATAGTGAAAGATAAATATAACATTGTTTGATTAGGAATGTTTTCACTAAAACAGGTTCATTCAAAGTACTTTACCTGCTCCAGTTGAAGTCTGGAGGCGGGTTGGCTTCAGTCACGCATTCAAATCGGCCTTCAGAACTTTTACGGATGGTGACTTCCATCGGTGAGACTGTGAGAAACAGGGAGAGAGAGAATGAGCGGTGTTATTGTTGTAACTGGGGAAATACTAATTACATCTGTACCGATATCTCGCTTTCTAAGACACCTGGTTGAAGGACTTCTCAATTGGTTCCGAGGTCATTTTGGATTATAAAAAAAAAGGTCATATTTATCAACAAAAGGGGTGAGAACCCTATTGAGTTTGTGCCGGTTTGTTCTTTTTATTCAAATTCCTGTGAGCTGGAATGAGCCTGTGAGCTGGAATGAGCCAGAAAGCAAGTATTGACCAAGATCTAAAGTGTCATAATGATTGATGAATGTGGGCGTGGCCAATAAACATCACCGTGATGGATCGTTTGCTAATTTCTATAATGTGAAAAACAGTTACATTAATATAAGTTTTTTAATTTGGACTTTATCAACACTAAATATCTTTTTCTTTTTTTAAGATTAATAGGCCATAGGAGTGTCACTATAGAAATGTAATACAAAGCTTCTATTCTTTATTCTTAAATCCTGAAAAATAAATTCTACCTCAAAACGTAGGCTACATACAAGAATACAGTCACGGTAGAAAGTAGCAACATCATTTAAATAAAAAAGCTTGTCACTTGCGGTAGAAAATCAGATTTCAGGGGTGTCCTGTGCCATGCCCATGAAACTCACTGATTTCTAAACTGCTGCTACAGGAATGACATCAAGATCAAGTACAAAGTACATAAAGTGACAAAGCTAAAGTAAGTGACAATAGACAGAAACTGTATCCGGGATTATGTTACAGCCTGCAGACATGTAGTCACAGGACATGTCTCATGGCAATATTGAACAATCGAGCAGTGTTCTTTGTCTAATGAGATTTGTGGGTGGGGGGAATTTTGCTTGGACAGGATGTCATTTGTGCCTCAGAGGTCAACACAAAAAAAGCAATAGCTACATTTTGTACAAAACTACATTTCCCTACTTTTTAGGCTGCTAAACAGCTGTTAGTTCGGATTTTTTGTTTGCATTGAGCCATCATCTCTGTTATTTGATTGGTTCTAAAACATTTTGTTCTTTTCTCTTTATATTTATCATTGTTCTGTCCCCGTCTTTCTTAATCGTCTGCATCGTAATTCAAAGTTCCACTTCTAGGCGTAAGTGTGATGAATTGCATCGTGTTAAAAGAGGCCGAGTTAAATTAACTAAAATATATTGAAATAAAATGTATTATTATAAAATAAAGATGTCCAGAAACAGCCTCGTGATCTTTCGCCGCCATCTGACGTGGTTGTGACACAAGTTCCTCACTTTGGCTGTGTAATGACACCTTACCTCAGCTGAATAAAACTCATGTGATGCAGTCAAAAAGTTAGCACGTGGACTTCTGAGCAGTAGTAAGGTGCAATGGTTGTTCAGCTACAAGAGCAGTGGAAGCTAGGTGAAGAGGTGAGGTGAGGTTTACCAAGTGTCACAACCCGGGCTCTAGGGCAGGACAAACAGACGATGAGGACACCAAATGGCAAAATATATAAGGGATTTATTTGTAAACAAAGGACATAACTTGCGCAAAAGTGAAAGTGTGGTATAAGGACGAGGAGAAGCAGAGAAGTGCTAAAAGTGGAAGTGATGAGGATGGACAGGATTATAAATGAGTACATTAGAGCAGTGGCGGGCCGTGCATTTCACACCTAGGCCTTCAGTGATGTCCTATACAGTCCTACCTGAATTATTCCACCTTGGAGGCTGTGAGTCGGGGGTACCGCTCGTAGTTAGTGATTTGAAAGTGTCGGAAAAACCCTTTTCCCAGCTGTGATAGGCTCGCTAGCGTCGGGGTTGGCCGTTCTCTTCTCACGTCTAGCTTTTCTTGAAGTTTGTCTTGAAAATGGCGTTGTAATTATATCTGCGACCACATCGATCTCTTCTCCTCCTTCAGCCATTGTGGGTTGAAAAAAAACTGCTTGTAGAAATCTACACAAATTAGCTCGTTCAAAGTTTGCTAGCTCTGCATAGCTCTGCCTCTCAATAGTGTGTATCCAATCAAAAGACGTGGACGTGCTGACGTTATCGTACACCTGCTAGCTGGCCCCGGTGTCGCCAACTCGAAATCTGATTGGTTAACGCCACAGTTTTGTCTCCGTTCACTTTAAACGACAGGCGCCCGCACTGTTGATTCTGAAGGCCTCAGGGCATATTTCTTGGACCCTGGCAACACATGATGGCTGAAATATGATTGGATAAAAACTCTAACATAAAGGCCAGCCCTCCAAATCTCCATCTGAGGCTGGAAGCAGCGCAACCAAGAGGAAAGCTATGACATGAAGATAACAGACTATGGGGAATAATTTAATACATATTTGTGGAAAAAATATATCAAAATTAAATTTATATTCTGATGATGTTTAGGCCAGCAGAGAAGGCCTTGCTGGCCATGACGGCCCACCACTGCATTAGAGGGACAGCGCAGGTTAGACAAAGCGAGAGAGGCAAGATTGAGGTGGTTTGGACATGTGCAAAGGAGAGATGCTGGGTATATCAAGCGAAGTATGCTGAAGATGGAGCTGCCAAGCACGAGATAAAGAGATGGAAACAAATTATCCGCTGTGGTGACCCCTCACAGGAAGAAGAAGAAGAAGAAGAAGAAGAAGAAGAAGAAGAAGAAGAAGAAGAAGTCTGGTGTTTACAGTAATCTAACCACCCTAACCACTAACAATACTGCATTTGACTAATGTGATTAGTTGAACACATTGTCATCCATTATACGGTATGTTTCAGTTTAGGCCTTCCATTATAAAAATGCACTTCAGCAGAATTGATAGTAATCTTTTCAAATGACATGTCATACTTTTCTTGCACATTTCACAGATGTGTTGTAGATGTCAAGCAGCTGTGCAAGCATGATTGCGTTTTATGAAAATGATTCACATCCAAGATTCTACTTGTAATGACCTTTTCTCTCATGAGTGAAGAAACACATCTGAACTCAATATTGCAGTATCTTGGCTCAAAACTAGCAACAAATGATTCCCAGCACCAAAGCCCAGTGGGAATGTCTGCTACTGTATGACTGTGCTTAATTTGTTAAGTTGTTAGGTGGCTCACACGCTAGACAGTAAGAGAAATAGCTAATATCTAATATCTAATACCGTATTTACTCAAAATGACCTGAGAAAGCATTTTGCTCTGTTACTGCCTGGCCTGACCATGCCCTTTGTCCTCTAGTTGTCCGCATCTTTGCCTTGACCCTTGTCTTTCTTGAGTTGTAATCAACACAGCCTGTTTGAGGTACATGAAGGAGAAGTTCTTAAATTGACAATGATAAAATGAAGAAGAATTATAAGTCAGTGATGTAAGGAAGTATTTGTATACCCACAGTCGACCTGTATGGTGTAGGACAGGGTTTCTTTTTTGGACATGGCTTCACTGGAGATGACACACTGGACCAAATGGTGGTTGATTTCTCTGGTAGGTACTCCAAACAGCGTGCTGACTGTGGTAGTTGTACTGTTGGCATGCGGGATGGAGTTGGTTTTTGCCCTCACGGTTTCTGCCAGAGTACCAGTGAGCCACTTTACTTCTGTCACAGGCTTGGAACCAGCAGCCGTGCAGGTAACGAGGGAAACCTCTTCATTACCCAAAATAGGACGATCACCCTTCAGGTTTGTGACCGGAGGCACTAGGAGAGTTACAGTACATACAAAAAGTCAATGTGCAACCATGAAAGTAAAAACAATACTCAAACATTTTCATTCTCTTAATAGTTAAACAAAATACAATACATCATACCAAGCAAGTTTAGAAGTATCTCAGTCTGGTGGTTTCCGCTGGGGAACAGAGAGAAGATGCACGTGTAGATGCCTTCATCCATCAATGTAACACTTGAAAACTGCAGAGATCCATTGCCGGCACTTAAGTTCCCAATAAATTTAAATCGTTCATCGTATCCATTGACAAAATTTGGTTCTCCTGAGGCTAGGATCGTAAAGAAGTTGACATTCTGAGGTTTTTCTCTGGTCTTCTTCTGCCAGGAAATCTGGTTGAGGGCCTCCGTAGTATCGATAAGTTTACAGGGTAAGATAGTGGTCCTTCCTTGCACAGCGGTTATGTTTCCTCCAATCACCTGGAGAGCTGTAAGGTGAATAATATATCATCAGGCAATCAGACACAAAGTCAGAACGCACCAATACAAGTAAACACACACAAGTATAGATGGGTTCACGACAGGCTCACCACAGTATCTGACATGACTTAGCTGGCACTTTTATTCACTGAAATACTGACTTAAAAAAAAAAAAACAATTGGCAGAATGCATTTTCAAAACACCCAACACAACGCTTTCAACACAAAGCTTTGTGTAGATGGGTAATTTAGGCTTTTGCCTAAGTATATGGGCCTTCAACTATCTTCATTTGTGTGTCCCTGGCAGAAATAAGAAAAACACATTTCTTATTTTCTTGACACTCACGTAAAAAACACTAAAAAGGAACATACAGAAATGTAATCATAGACCAGTCATTATTTTTATTACATAAAAAGTGGCCTTTTATGTATTGTTCTTGCTGTATATAACTTGTCCCTGGGCCTGATTTTGGATATTCAAACCTACTAAGTTTTGAATTTAATATTGATTGTATGTACAAATTACATTTTATTTTTTTATAAAAAAAGAACACGTGTCCCTTGGGGTCCCCTGTCATTTCCACCACACCATGCAAAATGTGATAATTTTTTTTTAAAGTTTTTTAATTTGGTGATCACAGCCATAGTCATGTGACAGGAGAGCACATGGCTGCAGCACAAAGGCAGCTCCATGAAGGGAACTGATATAAGAAAAGATCAAGGGAAATATTTGGTAAATCTAAAATATGTTTATTGGCTGTCATTTCCAAATAGCTCATATATCCTTTAAATATAGAAATAATAAGAAAAACAACATTTGGTATTGTCTTTCTTGCTTGTAGGTTTCAGCGCTTTATTCCATATAACTTTATCTGCTTAAAGGTTAAAGTTTAGATGATGAAGTTCTTCCCTTAAAAACTGTTTTTTTGTGTCAGGGATAATAAAACTGAACATGGTTTAAAAATGTTTTTGTGACCTATCATTTCCAACACATGCAGTATTTTCCGTCACACAATGGCATACCCATCACAGCACATATTTTAACCAAAAATGCATACAAATTGACTGTTAATCACATTAAAAATGTTTTGTAGTTTGGAAAATTGTGCAGTTATAAGTAACATTAATTAATATTTTTCAAAAACTCATGATTGTACCATGTAAGAAATTGATTGAAGACTTAAGTAAAGCAGTTCGAAGATGAAAAAGGTTATTTTTAAAATCCTGAAAATAAATACAATTATACATTAGGCAATCTCTGTGTGTAATATTTCATTGAACAATTTGAAAACACAAGGTATTTTAAGTCCATCCATTGACAAACTTTGGTTCTCCTGAGGCTAGGATCGTAAACAAGTTTCTGAGGGGTTTCTCTGGAGATCCGTGCGATGAGATAGCCTTTTGTCTACTGTACTAATACAGTATTGTTCCTTCCTATCTCAGTTCATTCATTTGCTAAAACAATTAGGGTTAACACGGATGTCCAAATTACTTCTGTTTTCATGTCTCTTATTGAAATAAAATTGTTGCTCAATTTGTGTAGACTAATACTGACTTACTTACGAAATGGAAAACGCTAATTGTAGGCAAAGTATACACGTAGTTGTTAAAAAAACAAAAGACGATATTTAAAATGGTCTACGTACTTTCTATAACTGTGCTCAGGATCCACGTAGATAGCAGTATGTACCAGCATAATGTTGCTTTTGCGGATTTGTCCATATATTACTGATATATTACTCCAAAAAGAAGCAGTCGTGTAGTCTGGCGTTGTTTGCGGTTCATGGCTGCTGCTATTCCCTAGCAGAAATAAGGTGCGTTAAGGAAACCTGGGAAATAAATGTGTCGTATCAAACCTTAATCTGGATCAAACTACCTCCTCTCTTCTACTTCTTCCAACACTGTGCTCTAACTGTCTTTTGTATTTAATAATATGTTCTACATTTACTGTCCTTATCCCACTTTTCCTAACAAGTTCTGATATTTACTTGTGATTCCTCTTTACCAAATGAAATGTCCAATTAGCAAAATCCATCATTCTATGCTTTTTTCATCCACAAACAAAACTCTAAATGGCATTCGCTCTGCGGAGAAGGTCACCAGCCTCAATCTGTTTGGTCTTATTTTTAAGAGAATTTCTCCTACTGTGTTTATGTTTGCACCATTACACACCAAAGCAAATTCTTTGTATGTGAAAACCTGCTTGTCAATAAACCAAATTCTGATTCTGATTCTGATAACTACTTAGCCTTGCTGCCAAACTTTGATCTCAAATTCGAAATATGAGTT
>NC_041375.1:15793540-15801040 GCF_900634415.1 Cottoperca gobio | reverse complement strand
TTCAAGTTTCACATGAGCATCAGAAACAGAAACACAGATCAAATAATAAATGATCAAATGTGTCGTCTCTCTTGTACTTTCTGTCCAACATATGTCTTGTTTCTTATTCAGCTTTAAACTGAACTTCATGCTTGTCGGGCCAAAGATTGAATCCAGCTTCACAATGTACTGACGCCCTCTGCTTGTGAGTCGGTGTGTAAACTGCACAAGTGTGGTGTTAAGGATGAGCCACCTGCAGGGACTGAAAGTAGAAATAAACTCACTATAACGCTGAGAAATAGGAGAGATTGTGAAGAAATGTCTTTAGTTTGAGTAAGGACAAAGTTATTTTCTGACCTCTCCTCCAAACTGAACACAAAACTGGACGTAACTCAGGGTGCTGCTTTCCCGGTCCTTGTTTGGGGTCTTTGTCCAGCCTTTTCTGCAGAGATAAAAACACTTTCCAGTTGTTGTTCAGACAGTTTATTATATGAGTTGCTGTTCAGACTGGTAGTTTTATTTAAGTAAAGTCTGCTCCTTTACATAACTAATCAGTCTCTCGGTCTATACCCCTCTTGAGCAGTTTCTGTTTCAGTTCTTCTCTCTGATTCTGTTTCATCTTTCTCGTTCTAATCTTCCCCCCTCACTCTTTTCTTTCTCTCATGTCCTGATATATTTTGCGTTGTGAGTGTGTCTCTCTCTTTCTCTCTTTTCAGGCTCTTCTGCATATCTTGGAGCTATCTGCACTCTGACTCTTTATTTTACATTTTCTATCAGAAGGCCAGCTTCACTGGCCGACAGAAGATGTGAGAGGACCTCTTGGTTTAAATATGTGTTTTATGTGGTTAAAATATTTCCATTCTTACAGTCAAGGATTTGCAGCCTTTTTGTGTGCAGACTCATGTGCTAAGATTAACATATGGATGAAGGCTCCTCTTAAAGCGAATTTATATTTATTTGCTGAAAAACTAACTGTCTAGTTCAACATTCTCTAAATGTTTCTGATTCAAGAGCAGGGTTTTCACAGCAATTTCAAATAGATATTAGTAAAGGATTTATGACCTGCTTGACTTCCTAACAAAACCAGTATGCAAAGTACGTACATGGGATTTATGGTTTTCTTATTCTCTTCTTTTTTTATCATGGTCTTTTCCAAAAGAAGGGAATGACAGAAAAAGTTTGAGAACCACTGAGCTAGAGCAATATGAACAACATCATGTAAAGGATCTTGTTAATACGACACACTTTTCTCGTTCTAAATAAACTGAGCAAATATGTAGACAACAACAGAGCCTTTTCATGGCAGACATTTTGACTTGTCAAAGCAGGAGAAGCACAGTTTGATATAATAACATTAATAATCTTCCATGTAGGTGAGCCGGCTCTGCATGTGCGAGCTCAGTCTCAAACATGGCTTACTGGGAGACTTGAGGAATAGAGCCATCGTTAACGTTAGTTACACCTTTGCTTTTCCTGCTTTGACAAGCCAAATGTCTGACGTGAAAAGGGTCTCTGCAGTAATCCATGACATCATTTAAAATTCCCATAATGCAATGGAAAAAACTGTTTTTAACTGGAAAGAGGATTAACAACATTATACTGTGGTAGATATAGTTAGTAAATGTAGAAAATACGGAAAGGTCTAACAATGCAACTCGCTCACACTTTGATGGGGGAGGGTAGAGGAAGTCAGTGTCAGCAATGATAAAGAAAAGGCGCATTAATTAGATTGAACTGTTTCAAAATAAAGCTTTATAATGACAATAGGCTATACTTTTCACACACAGAACAAAGTGAATATTATTACTCACCTGTATATGCAGACAGCTGGAGATACAACACATAGAAGCAATCCAATTACAGCTGCGAGTATCAGCAGGAAAGACCACGATGTACTTTTCTTTTCATCTGCACAAAATCAGATGTGAATTAATTTAAGTAGCAGTTTGACCTGAGAAATGTACTACGTCTAGTGTAGAGATGATTAGTCCTGCTTTGTGCTCCACTTACCTCCAGGTTCCTCGGACACCGTTAAATTCCAAGTAAAACGACTCATACCTACGCTGTCAGTTATATCACATTGATAGAGACCTGCATCGTCATACTGAACATTATGAATATTCAGCTTTGAAGGAAAGTTTATCTCTATCAGTATGTGAGAGGTGAAGTTTGAAACAGTTTGATTCTGTATCACTGAATATATAAAAGTAGATCTGCCTTTGTTCCAGGTGATTTGCGTTGAATTTGTCTCAGATGTGTTGCAAGTGAGGATGACGGAGCGTCCCCTGAACACCAATACATTCCTGTTGTCAACTGTAGGAATCTCTAACAGAGAAACAAACAAACAATAATATTGGATCCACAGTAAAACATGCATCACAAACACAGATGTCTACTGTACCTGCAGAGACTTGGCACATAACATATAGTTGAATAAAGAGCAGAGCTGCTCGGTCTCGGTTGAACATGATGACCAGCTGATAAAGACAGACTGAAAGTACATCATCACCTTAGAGATGCACTTGTGGAGGAGGTGCAGAGAAAAGGAAGTGGTTAGTTGCCAGTTATTTAGTTTGTTTGGCTGCTCAAAACCAAGATATGTGTCGTACCTTTTGTGGAACATAAACTTAAGTCATGTGTAAATCAATATATATACTGTATATATATTATATATACTATTGAGAATTGCAACTTGCTCCTTCTTGAAAATAAACTGTAAAGATGATCGCATTAGTAATCCTTTTGCCGTTTCACATTTCATTTAACTCAGTCATATAATTAACTGAAATATAACTGCAGGGAAACCCCTCATCAGATTTACAGGGTTGAGTGGTTGAGTTGCATGTTAAGTAACTCAATGGGATACAAAACAACAACAAACACTGTATATAATATAACTGAAAACTCCGGTGTAGGTGTTCAAGGCATTTAAGGTCATAATGAATAACTTTATTTGTACTCCTACATGTAAAAAGTATTTTCTCTGTAGTTACCTTATTGCAAATGTCACATGAAAAACAGTACAGCAGTAAAACAAGCCATTTTCAAGCAACTATTTATGTTTTGTTTGTTTTACTTGAAAATTATTATGTATCATTTTACCATTTCACAATGATAAATTACATTATTGCATTAATGCATTAATAGCTTCTTTTAATTTTGATGTACTTTGTTTTGTGATATATTTCCATTGAAAAGACCCCCTGTAGTTCCATCACCGGAGCTGCTGCCCCCGCAACCCTATCCCGGATAAGCGGTAGACGATGAATGGATGGATAACTGCAGGGAAACCCCTCATCAGATTTACAGGGTTGAGTGGTTGAGTTGCATGTTAAGTAACTCAATGGGATACAAAACAACAACAAACACTGTATATAATATAACTGAAAACTCCGGTGTGGGTGTTCAAGGCATTTAAGGTCATAATGAATAACTTTATTTGTACTCCTACATGTAAAAAGTACTTTCTCTGTAGTTACCTTATTGCAAATGTCACATGAAAAACAATACAGCAGTAAAACAAGCCATTTTCAAGCATTTCACAATGATAAATTACATTATTGCATTAATAACTTATTTTAATTTTGATGTACTTTGTTTTGTGATATATTTCCATTGAAAAGACCCCCTGTAATTCCATCGCCTACCACTAGGGGGCACAAACCACCAATTGAAGCCTGTTGAGTTAACTTTATTGTCATTACAACAAACGTTGTTAGGAGAAAACTTTCATAAACACAAGAACATATTAAAATACAAAGAATACCATAAATATAAAAGATAAGCTAAAAACAAAATTTCTTTAAGTGACATTACTGATATTAACTTTATTGTCATTACAACAAACATTGTTAGGAGAAAACTTTCATAAACACAAGAACATATTAAAATACAAAGAATACCATAAATATAAAAGATAAGCTAAAAACAAAATTTCTTTAAGTGACATTACTGATATTAACTTTATTGTCATTACAACAAACATTGTTAGGAGAAAACTTTCATAAACACAAGAACATATTAAAATACAAAGAGTACCATTAATATAAAAGATAAGCTAAAAATAAAATGTCTTAAAGTGAAAGCACTGGGATTAATGTTAGATCAACCGAAGGCATCAGTGACCCAGTTGTCCTCCTTCTGATTGGTTCCCATTGAAACACCTGGTTTGTCCATTTCTCTTCATTTAAATGGTCACTTTAGGAGCGATCATAGATTGAATTGAGCCTCTCCATGTACTGACTCCTACACTTTTTATTTGTCCGCCTGTCTGCGACACCCTGCGATTGAGGGAGGACTACCTATAGAGATAGAAAGTGAAAATTAAAGTTCAACACTTTCTCGTAGAAAGAAAAGAAAATAGAAATGTGTCAGTAAAAGATGACAACGTTCTTCTGACCTCTCCTTCCGTAGGAAGATGAATCTGCTCCTGGACTGGATTCTGGTTTTGAGTCCTGGCTGTGAGTTTTCTGCAGAGATAAAGTTTAAGTAAAAGTACAGAAGTATTATCAGACAAATGTACTTAAAGTGTCAAAAGTAACAGCACTTGAGAATTAGAGTGATATATTATTATATGTAGTATTACCCATCCCATCTTTTAAACTCCGAGTACCAGCTAGTTCAGAGTCCCTCGTAGTACATGAAATAGTTTAAGAATGTATTTATTCCTGTGTCAATGAAACTGTTAAATAGCGGCTGATAAGGGATGGACACGGGATAATCTGTGTTTTTATTCAATTATTGATGTTTGCTTTTTCTGTTTAGCAATTTTAACACCTTTGTATAATTTGTATGTGGAATGTTGTCTTTTTATGTCTGCAGCGTTCCAGTCTGTGGGTCAATAAAGTTAATCTTGAATGTGACATTATCACATTGCACAACACACAAAGAGGCTACTGTTACAGGTGACACTGTGTATCAATATTCTTTGTAGTTATTCTGTTTGCAGGACTTTCAGTGAGATCAAAGCGTTCGTAAACGATCCGTGCATATAGCGACATTAGCTTTATGAATCAAAGAGTATGCATGTAACTACAGTGTAGTTTACGCTCTGTAGCGACCCTAGACGTAGCCAGGGTTTTAGGTCATAGGTGTCGCGTCCACCAATGACAAAAACAAGGTATCCAAATCACTTTAGTGTTTAGAATTTATTTTCTTCTTAATTTTGTACAATTATATTAAAATGTTATGATGAAATATCTTGCATGTAAATTTAATTTCCCAGCATTAAGGCCTGAATGCTGTTTCAAAGCCTTCCACACGGTCAGGTATAGAAAATATATTCATAATTACAAGTGTCAAACGTCAAACTTCAATCCTTGAGCACTGGTGTCCATAGCACACAGAGTATTAAAAAGTGTCAGGTTTTAAAAGACATTTTCAATTAGTCTTTGATTAGATATTTGCCGATTTACTTCAGGAAACATTAACTTAAGACAAACAGCGCATTTTGATATATTTCTTTGAATTAAAAGTAAAAGGTCAAAACATGTTTATACATCATAAGTAAGGTGTTCTCTTAACCTTTATTTTAACTCGGAAATACATTGAGGTAGAGATCTCATTTACAATATAGCAGATGTAGAACAATAATAAACAAAAAAACTTAGGCACCAACAAACACAAAAGGTATCGTATATGTATGTACTTATATTGATACTCAGTCCTTGTTCTTTTCTCATTTATAATATTTTTGACAAAAAGTAGTCTGCTTTAAGTATATAGAGTTTAAAGATACTTGAATCAGCCTCTAAAATAACTATTATGTGTAAGTTTTTCATTGTAGGACATAAACTCCTCTGCGGTTCCCCAAATACAAAGAATTACAAAAGCCATGAGCTCGATGACCGCTTTGACCCTGACCTCATTTGCACACTTATCACTTTGTGCACTTCCTTCCATCTATGCACCTTCCACTGTGCACAAAGATACCTCGACCAAAGTACAGTCTTTGAAAGGACATTTTAAAATTCAACAAAACAGCCGTAGCTGCTTGAGCTTGTTTTCGTCGCACCACAAAAATATAACCATAAAGGGTCAATTCACCCAAAATACACATTTTAAGATTCCTGCGTGACATTCGTATCTATCCAGAGATTCAGGCAATCATTTTCTGGAAAAGGTTTTGCTGCTTAATGTTTTTTTAAGTTATCGTTTAATTGACAAACAATCTCACCACAAGGTCCATTAAATAGCTGTTGTTGGAAAGGCTGTTGACTGTTGTACCAGAGCCCTCTGGTGAGAGACACGTCGGACACAAAGTGTAAAGTGAACCTTCCTGCATCCAAGTGTTGTGACATGTGTGCGTCTCTGATGATCAGTGATTTAAACCAGTTATTTATGACTGAGCGGGACATTTATTGAGCCTTCCAGAGCATTTTAGTTCATTTCTTTAAGGTTGCTGAACTAATCTGGATTTTGACAAAGTTAGCATTCTGATGTGCTAATAAATGACATGGAAGTCTGTTTGTGTTGCAACTTAAAGGAGCAGTCTGTGTGATTTCTTTCCCGTGTATATTTGTGATTGATTTAATATAACTTCACTGTTTATTTGTTACTATTTAGCTGTAGGGTGGACCGTGTTAACTGCTGTAACCAAGGTCAAGAAACCAATGCTGTGAGCACCACAACCCTTTACCTTTGCTTTTATTTATATTAGGCTAAAAATTGCAGATATTTCAAGATGAAACCAAGACTAACTGCAGACTAACTAGAGGTGTCAGAAATGATCATGTGTCTATACTTTGTGTGAACTGACGGTCACAATATCTGTGATTGAGCTCTATATTAAAATCAACCTTAGTTCCTAGTACAGACAACGGCTGTGCAGCAGATCCCAGAAGAATGGAATAATGTATACATACTTATAAATCTGAAAGCTAAAAGGTATTACTCACCTGTATATGCAGACAGCTGGAGATAAAACAAATAGAAGCAATCCAATTACAGCTGCGAGTATGAGCAGGAAAGACCACGATGGACTTTTTTCTGCACAAAATCAGATGTGAATTAATTTAAGTAGCAGTTTGACCTTATAAATGTACTACGTCTAGTGTAGAGATGATTAGTCCTGCTTTGTGCTCCACTTACCTCCAGGTTCCTCGGACACCGTTAAATTCCAAGTAAAACGACTTATACCTACGCTGTCAGTTATATCACATTGATAGAGACCTGCATCGTCATACTGAACATTATGAATATTCAGCTTTGAAGGAAAGTTTATCTCTATCAGTATGTGAGAGGTGAAGTTTGAAAGAGTTTGTTTCTGTATCACTGAATATATAAAAGTAGATCTGCCTTTGTTCCAGGTGATTTGCGTTGAATTTGTCTCAGATGTGTTGCAAGTGAGGATGACGGAGCGTCCCCTGAACACCGATACATTCCTGTTGTCAACTGTAGCAATCTCTAACAGAGAAACAAACAAACAATAATTATTGGATCCACAGTAAAACATGCATCACAAACACAGATGTCTACTGTACCTGCAGAGACTTGGCACATAACATATAGTTGAATAAAGAG